>NC_132780.1:193500417-193801593 GCF_048418805.1 Vulpes vulpes
GACCCTAAGAGGACAATTTGCTCCCAGCCAGGTCTCCGCCATTCATTGTCAACACCTAGAGGGCAGCCCTGTTTTCCATATTTTATCCCAAGGCAGGCACATGGCAGGGACTGGGGCAAGGGCAACACCAGAACTAGTTTTGATTTTAGAACTAAAATAAAAACAAGATATTTTAATTAGAAATCAAAATAATCCATTTTTGGTATGTACTGCTCTTTATAGTTTGACAAGAGCATTCACATCCATCGGCTCATTCAGGCTTCCTGACTCTCTGGTGAGGACAGTAGACAAAAAGTTATTACCCCATGTTATAGATGAGGAGATTGGGAAGAGGGTATAGAGTGATTTTTCCAGCTCATGTGGCCTCTAAGTGGCACTTGCCTGTCATGTTAATGCTCCAGGTGACTCTATTTGGGAGATCTGGCAAAAAGCTGTCACTAAGGGATTTATCCTAGCCACTCACACACTCTGGAGATTCCCTCTTAGTGCGAGTATTGCTGTTGACCTCCAATATTTTAGAAGACTAAGTGTGATGGAAACTGAACCCACAACAGGAGAGTCTGGGTCATCAGGTCTGTCCCTTAAATCAATGTTCATACACTCCCAGAGGTGCTTGGAAGGGCCACATCCTAGAAGCAGATGTGGTATTTGTGAGACCATAAAGTCTGCCCCTCTGGGATAGTGTGGCTCAGACAGAGTGAGGGATCCAGGGTACTGCACTCCTGGTCCTTCGCCAAGGCCCGCTCATGGCAGTCGGGTTCCTTTAGCTCACTGTGCCAGCACCAATGTCACCATTTCCTGTGTTGTGCCATGGGAATGTTTGGAAAGCAGTGCCCTAAGGATTAGGTTCTAGGTAGAGAGTGCGAGAGTCTAGTTATTTCTCCTTGAGTCCCTCCCTGAGCCATCCTGGTGCTATCACAGTCTTGCTGAGCCTCCATAGCACGTCAGTAATGTCAAAGGCCACCTTACCACTTTGCAACCTCAAGAAGGCAGCATGAAGAGTCCCCTAGTGCTTCCGCCTTCTCCAAGACACTAAGACCGAGTGAGTGCTCAGCTCTGGACTTCCTGGGAATCCCTCAGCCAAGGGAAAGTTGGCAGGCCTCCGCCCAGGCTTGTGTTGGTGCCAGGCACTGCGGAACCTGCTCCCCAGTGCCAAGGCCCCTGAGGCCACAGAAGGGCTGAGCAGGGAAAATGTGATTGGCTCTCCCAGCTTAGGGAGAGGGGCCATAAAGAACTCAGGTAGAATTTGCTCAAGAGGGTGGGCGCACAGTACAGGGGAAGCTTTCTCTCTGCACCATGTCTCTGTGTCTTGGGCCCTGCTACTCAGCAAGGAAAAGGACAAAGCCTTCAACCTCAGAGGGCAGCCCAGGTTTGAGAACCTGGCTCTCAGACAAAAACCAGGAGAAGAATGGCCAATGGGATCCCAGAAGGCTGACAAGACTCTCCTCCTGGCCTCTTTTGGTGCAGTATTTTTTCCTCTTGTCTCTGCTTCTGCTAAAGTTTCTTAAAAGTCATCCTGGGTCAAACACATGCACCTAGACCTTGCCAAGTTCTATTTTAATCAGTTACCAGCAAGTCAGACCCAGCTTCCTGCTCAGAAGGAACTCCAGAAGGTAGGCAGAACCAACCAGGCTGGGAAGCTGTGTTGGACAACTTCCCCACCCCCAAGCCCTGAGGATCTAGAGTTAAATAAAATGCCCAGTGACATTAGAGGCCCCTCTCCCCCGACCCCCTCTTAGACAGCTGGCAGGGTCATCTGCAGCTCCCCATTGCTAGGGAATCTTCTCCCTATCTCCTGGTGGTATGGAGGCCATGCCCTTGACATTGGGCCAAAGAAGATATCAGAAGATATCAGACTGTCCCCTTGGAATCAAGACACCTTGCAAAGACCTGGTGCTCTAGGGATTAAGGGCAGGTGGTGACAATTGTGTAGAGAGCCACAAGCAGGGCAGAAAGAGCTCTGCAGGCAAGCATTGGGAGGGGGCAGAGCTCTCAACCTGCCTCTCACCTGGGGTGACACTGCCACTACCACTGGAAGCTGCTGAGGTAGGGCTGAAACTGGAAGATGGTGGTAACAATGGGAGAAGGGACTGACCCTGAAGCATCTTTTAAAAAAGACAACAACCCACCTCTTGAGAGGTGCTTGGGACCAAGAGCTTCCCCACTGCCCTGCATGGTGATGATATGTACCATGAAGAAAGAGTGAGGCAGAGTAAGGGACGATAGATAGTGACAAGGACTGATATCTTAGACAGGGCGGTCAGAAAAGGGCTCCTGGATAAGGCACCATTTGAGTAGAAACCCAAAGGAAATCCAGAAGCAAGTTACACATGGATAGCTGGGGACAGAACACTGCAGAAACAACAGCAGGTGCAAAGACCCCAGAGATGGGATGGTTGGAGATAACGGGGGGAAGAGGAAGGCCACCATAGCTGCAGAAGAGTGAGAATTCAGGAGAAGTGACCTCGCGATCAAAGAGGTAGGCGGGCCCAGGTCACATAGGCCCCTGGGTCCTCACAAGGAAGTGAGTTTTTCTTGGAGTAACATGAGAACCACTGAAGGTGTAGGGCAGGGGAGGAGCATGATCTGACTTTGAGTTTTAAAGAACCAGAGAGAGCTAAGAATCATATGTGGTTTTCGAATGGCTGCTGTGAGGTGAAATGTGGCTGGATTCTGGATATATTTTGAAGTTAGAGCAATAGGATTTCTTGATGAGCTGGAAGTGAGGGATAGTGAAACAAGATTCAGATGTTCAGTCTTCTTGTCCAGGTCTAGAAGGATCTTCCCCTTGAGCCCAGAGAGAGGACCTCAGCACACAGACTCATTCAAGGCTCCTGGAGCCCAGCAGATGGAAGACAGACCCTGGCCACACTGTCCCTTAAGCCTGACTATGGCTTCTTTCCTCTTTGGAGAGATACCCACGGCCCTCCTCATACAACCTGCCCCAGGGCCTTACCTGACACCATCTCACCACCATAACCCTGTTTGACCAGGGAGAAGACCAACTTCTGCTGGTGGGCACAGTCGATGCATGCTTGCACGGCCTGCTGCAAGACCGCCGAGGGCCTCTCGGGCCCAAAGTGCTCGGGGAGCTGCTGCACCTTCCTCCTCTCCAGGTACGGCCCTGCATTGGCCTGCTTGTTGATGTAGAGACAGACTGTGGAAACAGAGACCCACAAAGCCCTTAGCATCGGTTGCATCATGCCAGGGGGCTGTTCCTGTGTGCATGGGGGATGCCTCAGCCGTGCCCCCCTGGCCCTCACCTTGGGGAAGCTGAAAAAGACAAAAGTGATAGTGATTCTTCCCAACTTGAGAAATAAGAGAGGCCAGAGAGCCAATCACTCCGGACTTCTGGGCCTGCTCTCAAGAGAACCTCTTAGTTGGGAACAGATAGACAGGTGGGTCCCCTCTTATGTACTCAAGTCAGAATTGCAGACAATTATGGAGGCCCACGTGGACCATGTGTATAAATGTATTTCCATACCAGGCATGTACCCATACAAAATCTTCCTTCATCCTCCAAAGAATCTGTGAAGTTACACGTAATGTTTGCCAATTTTTTTAGTTAACTTTCAATGAATGAAAAAATTAAGACGATGCTGATTATTCCAAAGACTATATATTCAATGAAATTCTAAAGAGAGTGCTATTTATAATCCCAGAGATGTATTACTCAGCTGCCCATTTAGGTGAGCCCGACCAATGGTCCCCACACTTTTAAAGTCATAAACCCCATCAGTATATTTGAGCACATGCCCCAAAATGTGTTTATTTATTTATAGGTTATATACATTCTTGACTGTTTTAATATATTTGCATGCATTTTAAAACATAATCAAGACATAGAGAATTTTAAAGAATGAGATAGAAGTAAAAATTAGTGATAGGTGTCAATATTTTCTTCCCTATAGCAACGACGCCTCTTTTGTCTCCCCCTCACCCCTAGCCCAGGGTATGAGGATCTTACCTTGGGGGCCACTAGGGCAAAACAATGTCCAAAAAGGACTTAAAGAAGAGAACAACAGGATTTGGAAAGGATTAAATGGCAACAACAAAGGGGAAGAAAGTTTTTATTCAGCACTTACTCTATTCCAGGCTCTTTGTATGTTTTATCTTGTGTGATTCTCAAGACAAGCCTGGGAGTGGGGTACGATTACTTCCTCCACTAATGAAGAAACTAATGAAGAACTGAGGCTTAATGGTCAGATGGCTGCTTTAAAGTCTAAAGTTTCATTAGTGGTGCAACAGGGATTTGGACTCAAGTCTTTGTGATGTCAAAATCTGCGCTCTTTCCCCTCCACCAGGCTGCCTTCTCTTTACTCATCCAAGATAATTATGGAAATCTAATCAATAAGGGACCTTTATGTCAGGCACTGTGCTAGGTAGGCAGATTCACAGGGTCCTTGGCTTCACGGAGCTGGGGGGCCAATTGGGAAGGCAGAGCTACTGGGAGCACTACAGGAAGCCATGCAGGACTGTCACTTCAAGACACCCTGAGGAGGTGCTAGGAGGGCCCATCCTGGGGACCCTGGCAGGAAAGTCAGTGAAGGCCTTCTGGAGCAAGGAATGCCTGAATTGAGATACACGGGAGGAGATGGGCGACCAGAGAGAAGATTGTTCCAGATAGAGGGAAGGCAATATGTTGAAGCCCTAAGGGGAGGGGTTGGCTCTAGGGACTGAGAGAAGAGCCGTGAACTGCAGGGCTCTGTTGGCCACATAAACAAGTTTGGTTTCTTCCAAAGAGCAATGGGAGGGAAACTGATGGGGTTCACGTGAGTTAGGGGGTATGGGTGGCTTGTGATGAGGGGGAGAGTGTGTGTGTGAGAGAGAGATGTCATCCTACTGCAGGTACTCTTATAATAGAAATGTTTGCTGGCAGACATGAGAAAGACCAGACTGAACTCTATTCTGACTGGATTGGAGACAGCAGGTGGGATTAAGGGAAGTTAGGGTCCTTAGGAGACCTGGAAGCACAAACACAGGGATGGAAGTTCTCTAAGGTAAGCAGGCTCACTCTTGGTGCGAAGTAAACTTGGCTCAGTGAAGAGCCACCAAACTGGACCACCAAACCCCCCTTTCTAGTCCCATCTTAAGAAAACCAGCTGAACCTGAGATGCATTGAAAACCAAGTTTCAAGTAATCCTATCTATGAGACACTTAAGCTAATGTTCTCAGAGAATTCGGTTGTCCTCCCTGCTGTCCAGCTAACACACTAAGTCCTTCATCGGAGCTATCTCAGTGGCAGCTCTCCAGTTCACAGAGTAACTGCTAGATGGCCTGCTGGCCATCACAGCCTTTAGAGGTCATTCAGCTGACCTACCTGTGAGAGCCTGTGGGGCCGCCAAGCTGGGTATGGTGGCTGCATCCTGAGGGATGGAACTGAGGTCGGGCTCCGGTGTGCTTCGTGGAGGCGAGAGGGCTAAAGGAGTCATAAGAACCCGAGACTTGAGCTGCAAGACAGAGCCCATTTGGTCAAGGAAAATCTGGAAATGCTCTCCACACTTGCCCCTAGTTTTTCCTGGATATCAGTTAACCATTGCTACTCTATCATTTTTCTACACCTTTCTATTGTGCAACTAAGGGGCTGAACTTCAGATTCAAGCTCATGATCAAAATTCATGAGTGTTTGGGGTCACACTCAGAGATCAGCTCTACACTCCACCCTTATGGTGGAGCCACCCAGGAAATGACTATCAGCCAATGAGTGTGGGAACACAAGAGGTATGAGTAGTTGAGGCCTATGAGCTCTCTGAATGCAGGATGCAGGGCAGTTCCCAGGCTGCAAATCCCTAGAATCCTGTGGACAGGGCTTTCCCAACAGCAACCAGAGACTGATTCTGAAGCTCTCCTCAGTCTCTGCTCAGCTTTCTGCTCACATACATCACTACATCCTGCTGGGGAAAAAAGAGCAGAAACCATTTCTCCAAGAGGTTGACATACTGCTCAGTGTTTATTTCCAACAGCAGAAACTGTCAAGGACAGCCTGAGTGTGGTCCTGGGTGTATTCTCTGGTGGTGAGAAGCAGCCGCCTTAAAGGACTCATTGGAAATCACAAAGGAGGAGCTGAGATTTGCTGTTATAGAATAAGATGGAGATGACTGGTTGGTTGATTATGTCAATGCCAACAAGTCACTCTCTGTACCAAGGTTTGACAGAAAATTGTCTAATCCTTGTTCACCATCAAAAAAATAATGAATAATTCAGTCACTTCTCCTCTTCACCACTGACCTGTCTGTTTTCTACTCCAGACCAGTTAAATCAGTCTCTGGGAGTGGGACCAAGGCATCAGGAGTTTTAAAAAGTACTCAGATGATTCCAATACACAGTTAAGATTATGGGTCACTGCTCCAGTGCTTTTCAACTTTAAGATGCAGTTACCTAGGGGGTCCTATGAAAATGTAGATTCTAATTCAGAAAGTCTGGGGTGGGGCCTGGGATTCAGCATTCCTAACAAGCTTCTAGGCACTGCTGATGCTGTAGTCTGTGGACCACACTTTGCATAGCAAGGGTCTGCATTCTGTTGTTAATCATAGGCAGACCTCACCCATATCCTAACTTGCTTCCTGGATTTTTAAGATAGAATAATAATAACAGTCATGAAAAAAAGCAGTATTCTTACTGCTAATTATGCACTCATTCCACATTTATTCATGTCTTCACTCAACAAATATGTATTGAGTGGCTATTGCAAACCAGATACTCTTCTAGTTACCAGGGATACAACAGGAGAACAAATCAGACAAAAGTCTTTGCCCTCATGGAATTGAAGGTAAAATTGCTATTGGGGGTAATAGACAATAAGTAGAATAAATAAGTATGTGATATAGTATGTTAGAAGGTGATAATAGCTGGAGGTAAAAATAGAGAAGGGAGATGGAAGTTCAATTGAGGAGTTGTACTTTAGATTGAAATTTTTAAATGGGACAGTTAGGGCACTCTTGGGTGACACTGCACAAAGATTTCAGGGAGATGAGGGAGCAAGTCATACCAGTGCCTATGGGAAAAATATTCCAGTGAGTGAGACTATCAAGTGCAAACATCCTGAGACAGACGCATGCCTAGAGGGTTTATGCCTCTGTAGGGAAGCAAAAGTGATACTGGAGAGGTAACACAACCACAGGGCTTTGCAGGGCACTGTAAGTTCTTTGGCTTTTACTCTGAGTTCTTTAAAGCAGAGAAGCTACAAGATCTGACATTTTAACATTGATTGATGTGTTGAGAAGACATGAAACGGGCAAAAATGGGAAGACCACTAATCTAGAGTAGATGAAAGATGATCATAGGTTGGATTTTCATGACTGATAGCAGTGGAGGTGATGAGAGGTAGACAGATGGGCCTCTTTGAATAGATTTTCAAGGTAGAACAGCAGGACTTATTGACACACTGGTTGTGATGTGTGTGTGTGTGAAAGAAGTCAAGGATGGCTCTGAGGTTTGAGCCAGGAAAGCTGCAAGTGGAGTAAAGGGTTTTTTGGACAGAGGAGGGAGGAGTTGACTAGGGAAGACCAGAGGCTATTTTTGGACATGTCAAAGTAGCAATGCCTACATCCAAATAGAGATGTTAAATAGGCAGGAGCATGCATGTCTTGGAGTACGGCCTTCTGAGGGAAAATCTAAAGGGAGACTTAATTTGAGAATCATCAATATAGAGCTGATATTTAAGGGCCATGATAATGGGTAAGATAATCAGAGAATAATAGAAGGAGTGTAGATGGAGAAGAGAAAAATCCAAGCACTGAGTCCTGCAAGACTCCAACATGAAGAGTCTTGGAGAGACAAGGAGGAACCAGAAAAAGAAACCAGGAAAGACATCCAGTGGGGTAGAAAGAAATCTGGGAGAGTATGGCCTTGTGGGAGCCAACTGAGAGAAAGTGTTTCACAAAGGAGAGTCAGCCATGTCAAGAGCTCTGATCACAAGGAAGACTAGATGTGTCCATTAGATGTAGCAACTTCTCAGCAAGAGAGGTGGTAGTGCAGTGGATGGGATGAGAACCCGATTGAAATTATCTCAAAAGTAATGGGAAGAGAAGCATTGGGATCAACTCTTTCAAGAAGGCTTGTCTGGAGGGGGAGCCAAAAATTAGAGCAAGAAGGAAACGTTGGATCAAATAATGTTTGCCCCACGATGCGGTATCACCTCATACCCATTAGGATAGCTACTATCAAAACACAGATAAAAATAAAGTGTTGGCAAGGATGTGGAGAAATCAGAACACTTGTGCACTGTTGGTGGGAATATAAAATGGTGCAATATAGCAGTTCCTCGAGAAATTTAAACTAGAATTGCCCAGGAATTCCATTTCTTGGTCTATACCTAAAAGAATTGAAAGCAGGCTCTCCAAGAGGTGTTTGTACACTCAAGTGCATAGCAGCACTAGTCACAATAGTCCATAAGGAAGCAACTACAATAGATAGATAGAGGGGGTGTCTACACTCCAGGGAATACTATTCAGCCTTAAAAAGGAAGGGAATTCTGACACATGCTACATCATGGGTAAGACTTGAAGATATTTGCTAAGTGAAATAAGCCAGTCACAAAAAGTACATGATTCTACTAATTTAAGGTACCTAGAATAGTCAAATCCATTGAAACAGAAAGTAGAATAGTGTTTTCCAGGGGCTGGATGGGAGGAAAGAATGGGGAGTTATTTAATGGGGATAGAGTTTTGGTTTTAAAAGGTGAAGTTCTGGAGACTGAAAGCACAACAATGTGAATACACTTAACACGACTGAACTGTGCTCTTAGAAATGGTTATGATGGTACATTTTATGTCATATGTCTTTTACCACAATTAAAACATTTAAAAAAGATCCTTAAAGATTTTTTTTGAGTTGGGAATGATGTGTTTTAATGCTGATGGAAATAATCCAATGGAGAGGGGGGAAGAAAGAATGATACAGGGGAGTGCTTGGAGAGCTGCGGGCATCAGGACTTTGAGTAGGTGAGAGGGGATGAGAGTTTGTGAATGGAGGCGGTGGGTGGGAGGGGTGTGTCAAGTCCGTGGAGAGAAACATGGACCTTTCATCTATTTTTATTGCAAAGTAGAGTATAATGGCCCAGATCCGAGCAGGGGGTAGGGAGGGTGGGTGGGGGGTGGATGTGGAGATGGGAACTTACAAAGGTCTCTTCTGTTGGCTTCTAGTTTCTCAGTGATGCCAGGAGCTTGAGTGTGAGGATGGAGGAGGGCGTGTTAATGAACTAGGAGGGGGGAGGAGTGGGGGAATAGGGTGTGGCTGCTGAGCAGCACTGAGGGTGCAGTGGGATGTGTGGAAATGAATTTAAATTCATTGAAATGAGCTTAAAATGAGATCAGTCAAAAGTGAGCATACTAGCTGCACAGGGCTATATGGGCACAGAATCTGGGGCTCTTGCAAGGGACCCTACATTAGTTGGGAGCTATAGTCAACAACAGATTTCATCTTATCCTGTGTTTACCATTTGAAAAATTAAAGGGCTCACCACGTGGCCATCCTCTGTTAAATACTATAAAAATAATCCAAAAGAAACCTCACTGCTGGGAAGGAATAGACCAGAAACCTGCTGTGACTCAGTCACCATGGCTTTGGCACGCTTCCCTCACCCACCAAGGGTGACAAGGGCTATCATTACCCTGCCTGTTCTCGCAGGTCCTGCACCAAGGGTCCCTCTGATGGTCCTTCTAGGAATGATATGCTGCCCTGCATGGCTTGTGGTAGAAAGGCTGGTGGGGGCAGTCCCCAAGGACCGTGGACAGCGGGCTCTAGAAGGACCTTGGCTAAATCCTCCTTCACAGGGTTAAAGCCCTCCCACCAATGCACAGATAATGATGTTGGTGGCGAAAAAGCAAGATTTGGCAAGTTGTCATTCCACCCCCGCTCCCCGCCCCCATGGTCTTTAAGTAAACCACACAAAGATCCTCATGATCCTTCCCTGGAAGGATGGTGATGTGACAATGGTGATGATGGTGAGGAGAGTGCTGGCAGCTAAGACAGATGACCAGATACCGCTTACCGCTCACATAAGCATTGTCACAACCCTAACATCTAATGCTTGCTCACTATTTTCATATTTACTAGAAAAGGATCTGTTCATTGAACCCACCTCCAGTGAAGTAACACAGTTATAGTTGGCTGTTACCTCTGCCCCTCATTTCTGCCCAGATAAAGCAACTGAAGGAATTAGAATAAGTCAGCTGGTTGCAGGGCAAACTGTCTGCATTCATCTAGCCCCTAAAGCAACCATCAGGACTTTTGAACAAAGAAGACATCTCATGCAACTCTGGGTGGTATGTGACTTTGTAAAAATTGTTCTCGGTAAGAGAATAAATCATCAGTAGGAATACTTTTGACCCAGCATTCTGAAATTTCTATCTCATTGCCTAATACAAAGGAAAAATCCTGGCTTAGGAAAGGGAGTCACATATGATTTAAGAAGGGCCTAAAGTAGAAATGAGCCCATTGTCTAGGAATGTCCCTTGGTGTGATGTGGGTCCCTCTCTGTCAGTGCCTCTTCTGTGTGTGGAATGAGGGGCTCTCTGTATGCCCCAACATATCCAAGCTATTATCCAGCAAGGCGTTTGTCTTTGCAATTGCTGTTTTTTTTATTGTTTTTTGTTTGTTTGTTTTTTAAATGGACAAAATAAAACAGAATGCTCCTATCTTGGTTTCTTTTTTTTTTTTTAAGATTTTATTTATTCACTCATGAGAGACAGAGAAAGAGAGAGGCAGAGACACAGACAGAGGGAGAAGCAGACTCCCTGGAAGAAGCCCGAGGCGGGACTTGATTCCAGATCCCATGATCATACCCTGAGCCAAAGGCAGACATATAACCGCGGAGCCACCCCGGCGTCCCCCTATCTTGATTTCTAATACCATGCTTCAGTAAAAGGTACAAGGGCTTCCTGGAGAAATAGTTGATTTTAGGGGATCCTATGACAAGGGCAGGAAATCTACAAGACGAGCCTAGGGCATCTTGTCCCAGAAAGTAAGAAAGTACTAAACACACACACACACACAATGATGACGGTAGGTCATAGGAACACAGGAGTCAACTGAAAGAGCTTCCCGTGTCCGAATCTGGAGAATATGAGCAACAAATAATGAGTAATGGGTTATGATTCCAAGTATATAATAAATATATCCATGACCCCATACTGATTTAACTGAATGAATGACTGACTAACTAAATACCTGGAGGAGACTAGACCTCTTATGCATAAATATTCCAAACAGTTTATTGTGGAGCATAATTTCCCACTCCTTAAGTGTGGGCTGCACATGGTGACTTCCTTCCAAAAAGGACAGTATGGAAATGGGGGAAAAGTAATTTTACAGTGGAGAAACCTGTCAAACGCTACCTCAAGCAGGTGCTCAAGGTCACCATCCACAGTGATAAGTCATGTTGATAGCAGGCACCCTTGATGTGGCATGATGGGAATAGCCCCTTTCCTTGGGAATCTCCTTCCCCCCAAACCCATAACCCCAGTCTAATCATTAGAAAAACATCGGACAAACTCAAGTTATACAAATTTTACAAAACGCTTGACCCATACTCCGCAAAACTGCCAATGTCATCAAAAACAAAGGAAGTCTGAGAAACTTTCACAGCCCAGAGAGCCTAAAGAGACGAGATGACTAAATGTTAATGTGATATCATGGCTAGATCCTGGAACAGAATAGGGAAAAACTGATGAATCTGAATAAAATAGGGATATGTTTTAACAATGATGTATTATTTATTACTGGTTCACTAGTTGAGACAAATGTATCGCAGTAACATAAAATGTTAACAATAGAGGAAACTAGGTATGGGGCAGATAAGAATTCTCTGTTTTACCTTTGCAACTCTCCTGTAAATCTAGAACTATTCTAAAATATAGTTTATTTGTAAAGTATCGAAAACAGGATCTGGCAATAAACTGGGTAAAATGGAAAGGAAGAAGGAAGGAGAAGCCTCTTTCTTGGAAGCATAAGGCTAGAGGGAGATTAGGTGCCCAGGACGCCGTGCTCTGACATATGTTGGAGCTAAGCCTTGGCCTTCAAAGCCAACAGCCCTATACAGATGCTGGCAAAGTTGGCACCTTCAACCCGAAATTCAAAACCTCAATCAAAAGGGTGTGATGACTCCTCATCCAGGGCGTGGTTGCCAGCAGCTGCCCGAGGGGCTGTGCTTCGCTGGGGTAGAGTATCGTGGTGGGTGACGCAGAAGAGTGAAGAGTCGGCCCCTGCCAGCTGGCGTCTCCACCAAAGGGGGTTGGGGAATGTGGGAGCAGCTCATCTTTCTTTTCCATTTACAGATCCAAAATAAGGGGCTGGAGAGTTTCTTGCTCCAGCTGTCTTTGGGGGGAAGACCTTCTCTAAGATATTTGCTAGAGAATCACTGGAAAGAGTTGGGGAAAGGGAGGGTTTGTTTGCAAACTGAGGTGTGTGGCCAGGGGACACTAATGGAGAAGGGGTTAGTTGATGCAAAAATTGAAGGGTTTTTCTAGAAATATGCAATTGTGCCACAGAGAATGTGTTTGGGGGAGTAGGATGTGCAGAGACTGCCCGTACATCGGCAGAGATGCACCAACAAAGCAAAATTTAAAAATAAGTCAGGAGTGACAGTGGGCACATTCACTGGGACACTGGCTTTTGGATCTGGGCTCAAAGTCCAGCTCAGCCATTCACCAGGAGGGTCTCTTATTACTTAGGGTTTTGGAGCCTGCCTGTCCTTACCTGTGTGAGGATAATAATATCTCCTCACAGGGATGTGGCAGGATGTGAGTGTAAACATTTAGCATAGGGCTATAGCACAGAGTGAGGACTCAATAAATGTTCATCATCACTACTGCTGATAGTACTGGGGGAGGACATGACCAGAAGGAGAGGACCCACATTTCCTCCCCTGGGAAATGGACACTGAGAACCGGTATGCTAAAGAGACGAGATGACTAAATGTTAATGTGATATCATGGCTAGATCCTTTCAGTCATCAATTACACATCACTCACGCCCTGCAGGGCAGTGGCTAGAACATGAGGCATAGAGGCAGGACTGGGGTTGGAATCCTGGGTCTGCCACCAACTCACATGGGACTCTGAGCAACTCATTCAGTGCTTCTGGGCTTCATCTTCCAAAGCCATTAGATTGGGTAGATTGTTGGTTTCTAAATTCTCTTCCAATCCAGGATGTGTATATACCCTGCATTAGACTACTTTCCAGAAACATTAAAGCACCTGAGACCAAAAAAACCAGTGTCAGTGCCATATTTTGAATGTTGATTAGAAGAAATGTGGCATCCTAAATTTCTTTGGAATTCTGTTTCTGGAAATACAGAAAACCAGGTTCTTTGGATCTATCGAAAACAATCATAAATAATGGATAAAGTGTAAGATTAATAAAAGTATAGAGGAACTGACAATATATAAAGAATTATCAGGCCAGGAGCACCTGGGTGGCTCAGTCAGTTAAGTGTCCAACTCTCGATTTTAGCTCAGGTCCTGGAATCAGGCCCTGCATCAGGCTCCACACTCAGAAAGACAAGGCTGCTTGTCCTTCTCCCTCTGCTCCTCTCCCACTCTCTCTCTCTAATAAATAAATAAAATCTTTTTAAAAATTATCAGGCCAAAATATAAGTGAAATGTAGGCCTTGGGAATTGCTATGGAGCTCAGGGCTCATCCAAAGGGCTATAACCTTAGGGAAGGGCGAGACAGTTGTAAATTTGTCCCACTCGACCCCGACCCTCGCTCACACCTGACAATGAGGAAAGTTGCCTTAATGTTGGGGTAGAGGAGCATGCAGATCTCTGAAAAGATACTTCCATAAGCCAAATAGTCATACAATATAAAACAGAGTGCTTAAATTTCAATGAGTAGGAAAAAAAAATAAATACTAAAAGAAAAAAACAGAAAAAAAATCCAAAAGAAGCCAGGAAAGATGGGTAAAAGGAACAAAGGATGAATGGACAAATTGCATACACAAAATAAGACATGCGCAAACCCAAATTTATCAGTAATCTCTTTAAACATAAATGGACTAAATGCCTAGTTAAAAGACAAAGATTATCATGTTACTGGATATTAGGAGTTGAAATGTGTCCCCCAAAATGATGTTGAAGCCCTAACCCCCTCAGGACCTGTGAATGTGACCTTATTTGGAAATAGGATCTTTGCTGATAATCAATTTAAAATGAGGACACTGGGGTGGGCCCTCATCCAATATGACTGTGTCCTTGTAGAGGGAGAAATGTGGACAGAGACAGACAAGTGAGAGGGAAGACAACAGGAAGACGCAGGAAGGACACCATCTATGAGACCATGATCTTGGACTTCTAGCTTCCAGAACTGTGAGACAATAAATTTGTTATTTAAGCCACTTCATTTGTTGTACTTTGTGACAGCAGCCCTAGGAACGCAATAATATACCACATTAAAAAAAAAAATCGAGGATCCCTGGGTGGCTCAGCAGTTTAGCGCCTGCCTTTGGCCCAGGGCGCGATCCTGGAGTCCCGGGATCGAGTCCCACGTCGGGCTCCCGGCATGAAGCCTGCTTCTCCCTCCTCCTGTGTCTCTGCCTCTCTCTCTCTCTCTCTCTTTCTATCATAAATAAATAAATAAATCTTAAAAAAAAAAAGAATCATGTTCTCCCTCTCTTCCTTTCCCTGCCCACCCTTACTTGAGGATAGTTTTGTCCAAGTACTTGCCATAGCTTTTCTTGGGGGCACATACCTCCTTTAGACTCTTTCTCCACACAAAACTCCCTCAGGGTTCTGGGGAGATGCTGTGAGGAGCAGGCTTAGGGAAAACTGAATACCTCACTGTGTTTAACCTCAGACTTTAGTCTAAAAACTTGCCTGTTGGAAATGCAAATCAGCTCCAACAACAAGAAGCTTGTAGCCAATGACCTAATTCCATTCCTAGGAGTCAGCCTGTTTCTGGGTCCACCCATACCTTTTCCTCCCTGCACTTGGGGGAGAGATGAAACACCTAAGGGATGGAGGGGCCACTATCCTTTAGCCTTGAGACCTGCTTTGGCAACATGCCTCTCAGTTAAATCTGAGATCCTGGCTAAGCTTTCTCTGAATTAAAACTTCCCTGGGAAAATAAAACCACCCCAATACTGCCTACATCACAACGAAAACAGAAGGGGGTGCTTGAAGGTAGGAGGGCCAGCTCTCTAATGCCTTTCAGAGGTGCAAACAGGGTGCGGATAAGGTGAGGATGCTGGAGTTTTCTCCCACCCTCTCTGTGCTGGGTTCAGATTCTCCTCTGGACCCAGAGAGCCCCTGCAACTGGTGAAGTTCTTTCCTACTTCGTCGAGGGCAGGAAAGAATGGCTTAGTTTCCTCCTGACAGGGGGAAGCTGAGAGAGGAGACCATGAACCCAGCCCTCCAGGGTACCAGGAGAGAGAAAGAAGGGAAAACAAAAAACACCATCACTGGAGAAAGTGAAATTCAGAGAAGTGGCTCTATGTCTGAGAATTCTTTAATGGAATGCTGGGCACCCTGCCCTATGACCCCAGCAATTTTGAGTAGAGACCACACATTTCAAGGAATGCTTGTTGTAATTGGGTTTCTTACAGAAATTGGTGAGGAGGCCAAGTTCTCTGCATCAGCGGGTGTAGGGTCGGCCCTGCAGATGGGAGAGGAAACAGGGCACATCCAGTTACAGGATTGGGTGTTTAGGGGAACTCAAGGCAGTGGCAAGCTGGGCCTGGTCCACAAAGAATGACTAAACATTTTCAGGAATATTGCACATTGTTTGTTAAACACAGTGATCGTTAAACATTAAAGTGTATACACTTACAGAGTATTAATTTAAAATATGTTAAAAACAAAGGGAATAGCTACTCAAAACTCACCACTTTCTAAGTATTTTATTGTGGCACCCCTATGGATGTACAGACGCAGGAGTGCGGTGCCCCACTTCTCTTACCAGTGCCATGTCTGGGGATGTCATCCCGGTGCCTTGAAATGGGACATGTTGGGAATATTTACACCTTGGAAATTGCTGAATGATACAAATTAGGGCTGAATTTACTATTTTGTTGACTTACAGACTTAAGAAAGTGATGGAGAAAATGTTAAACACACAAATTCACCTTAAAATATGCCTTGTCTGTGGCTGTTACACCATGAATAGCACAAAAAGAAAGATGAAAGAAAGAAAGAAAGAAAGAAAGAAAGAAAGAAAGAAAGAAAGAAAAGAGAAAAAAGCCCAACCCAAAACTGAATTCTTTTTGTTTTCACTCTCATCCAGTTCAGTGAAGAAGTCAATCACATTCTCCACAAAGGAGTAAAATTCCAACATACAACTTCACTGCTTACATTTCTTTTACTTCTTAACATAATTGAAAATATCAAGTAGCATTCATGTTGGAGTTACCCTCGGGATGCTGGTGGGGAAACATTACCCAGCATACCAGTGCCTCCCAGCCACCACTGAGCCTCAACCTTGGCTCCTGCTCCAGCCCTGCGGTGGGGGGTAGAGGGTAACAGAAAAACCACAGGAGAGACTGTCCCTACCCCGAGTGCTTAAGCATTGCTGTGCTTGTGCAATGATTCTCCCCCACAGGGCACAGGTGGCTTGCCACCCCCACCGTCAGCAAGGGAGGACCTAGAAGAGAAGCACAGGAAGGCTTGGAGACATCTATCCTTCCCTTGCATGCAGTATCAAGCTACGGTCGGTATTCAGGAGGATGACTCCAAGACAATACAAGATCTGAATAATCAAAGAATCACTGAAGCCAATTCAACAGTTCTCATGAAAACACATTCGAGAAAGCGGCTTTAAGCGAGTGTTAGAACAAACAAAATCCTTTCTACGTAAGTTCGAACATTCTCTTAATTGACGCTTTTGTGAATTTGACTTCCTTGTTACACAACGCCAAGAACACACACTTTCTGGTGGGGAGGTAGGTGCGGGGGAAAGGATGGCAATAAAAAAGAAGGAAATAAAACATAATGTTACATTACTTACGCTTATTAGAAAAAGCACTCTCTTTATAGCATGAATTTTCTAGTTAACAGAAGAACTTAGCAGAGGCTGCTTGTTATCCCCAAATATCCATGCTTTCTTCTTTCTTTCTTTATTAGTGGGATCCCGGAATTTTGGCTGGTCACCTGGTCACCCAGCATGGGCATTTCCTCATCTCCTTTGGTGCTAAGTGTGGCCAGGGGACTAGGTTCTGGCCAGTGAGATGCAAATGGAAGAGGTGTGTGCAGCTTTGAGGGTTGAGTCCTTAAGGGGGACAAGACATGCCTCCAATACTGCTGCCCCCCATTCCACTGGTGAGACAAGTGGAGTAGCGGGAACTGGAGGAGCCATTGTAGAGCATGAGGTCGGGACTTCGTGTTAAGGGGCGCCCGGGGGGCTCAGTCGGTTAAGTGTCCAACTCTCGATTTCAGCTCAGGTCCTGATCTCAGGGTCCTGGGATGAGCCCCACATCGTGTTGGGCCCTGAGCTCGGTGGGGACTCTGCTTCTCTCTCTCTCTCTCTCTCCCTCTGCCCCTCCCCCTGGACTCTCTCTCTCTCTCTCTCTCCAGAATAAATTTAAGAAAAATAAAAAAGAGTATCAGAGCAACAACAGAAAGGGAGCCTGAGTCCCCAACACCATGGAGGCATCGTATCATCCTTAGATGGGCTTCCCAGACTTTAACCCGAGAGGGAAGTTAGCTTTTATCTTCTTAAAGCCACTGTTGTTTGGCCTCTGTTACAGCAGCTGGATTTGTATTCTGAATGATACAATTACCAACATTTTAGACCATGGTAACCATTTGTTTTTAATATTTTAGGGATGATATTCTTTTGAAACATGCTACACTTTTCGAAGCTCATTAAACAGCAGACGGAACATAATTTACCCTTTTTTGGAGAGAGTAAATGGGAAAGCATAATTAGTATTCTGAGCAATAAAACAAAGAGATTGCCAAGGTCTAGAGGACTGCTGGCCCATCAGTAAGTGGCCTCAGGCTGTGGGACTTGGTTCATTCATACCTAATTCCTGCAGGTTTTTCTGACTCCCCTCATTATCAGGGGTCAAATAAGAAAATACACACAAAGTGCTTTGGCCCAGAGCCTCAAACAAGGAATGTTACCTATGACTGTTATTGCTATTATTATTATTATGATGATGATGATGATGATGATGATGCAGGGGGACAAACAGCTATTTTTAAAACCTAGCACTTTTTTTCTTCCTGCTTAAATCATAATCCGAATCATAAAGACACAGAAGCTGGAAATCCCACTGTTCGGTGACATTACAATCAGCTGCATCTACAGAATGGAAGCTAGAGTTTCTCCTTGATGTAGACCCTCTCTGTTTATCTCTTTCAAGAGACCTTAATGGTCTTTGTAGCCAAGAAATATAAGGAGAATCTATCTGTTGACCTTGTGTTGTCTCTGAACTAAACCAGCAGCAGATGCTTCAAACTGAGATGTAAATTCTGTTCCGTAATGAAGAAGGCTGTTTTCAAGGCAGTCAGCGTATGGCTTTTCAGAGAAAATATGAGGTTAAGAGGTTTTTGCTTCCTTCAACTGGGGTGAGAAGGGGGCATAAGGCCATAAAATGATGTTTTCACAGCAGTGAGCATGCCCTGGCAATGTGGTCACAGGCCTGGGCTGAGAGTCACGGGCAGATGGGCCCTGGGAGGAGGCATCACCTATGAACTCTGGAGTGCTGACACCTGACTACCAGTTGAATTTTTCCTTTTCTGCCTGTAATTCACTCAGATTATTCTCAAGACCCAGAGAAGGGGTTAAAAATCACAGCCTGGGTTAGCTGTGCTTGGATCTTAAACGGAGAGGCTTGTGCCCATACTTGGACCAGAGAGAGTTTCCAAACGTGTCGGGACACAGAGGTGATGGACAGTGCAGTTTGGGAGAGCACCAGGCAAGGAGTGGCAAATGCCAACCAGCATAGACACGTGACACAGTCAGCACAACCAGGCGTCCTCAGAATCTCCGGAAAAAGAGCCTTCTGAAGACTCAAACACTGATTATTTTATTATGACAACATCGTTAGCATGAGTATATCATAACAGTGTTACTATCGGCATAACAATTGTTATTCATTATTTTATAATATTGATCATGTTATTGCATTTTTTCTTGCTCTGTATTATTCATAAAATACCATTTAATTACGACAAAAATTATTATTATGCTTTCCACGTCCAGCTATGTGTGCTTGCTTCTCCCCTGAAATATCTTCCCCTTCAAATCGAAGACTATTACTTTGCTATAATTGAGCTTGTGAGAAATGCACCTATGATAAAGGTGAGTAGACTCTGAAGGGGGGCTTGGAAGCATTTTACTGGGAGTAAAATACAAGGTCTTTAAGGTTAAACCAAGTAATATCTTAATTCACTCGCTCAGGATTTCTTTTTTAACAACTTCTGTCTCCCCAGCTGTATCTCAGATAGTGAAAATTGCCAAATTAGTGGCCATTTGGTAAATGATATGAAACTGTACAGTTTCCTTGCTGGCTTCTCCACAGTTAAACCCTTTTCATTAATGGTACAATGGGGCTTCTGGGTCTCAGAAAGTGTCAGAATAAAACCGGGGAGACTTGATAGGTTGCCAAATTTATTTTGCCAAGTAAGGACATTTTTTAAATTACCAAATCCTGACAACATACAACATTCAATAAAACACTTTTCTAAATTCCCCAATCACTTAAATAAAATAAACGTTAATGCCAAATAGGAGGAAGCAGATATTTCAGAATAAAGGATGGTCCTTTAGGTGGGATCATTTTAACTTTATGAAGATTTTCACATGGTTCTTATTTTTGTTGTGTCGCCATGAGGGAGTCAGCACTTCCAGCAGGCTCACACCTGGTTTGGAGGCATTCTTGAACACCAAATCCATGGCTTAGGGAGCCGTCTGGGAGCTGCTGGCCTGAGATAATTCCCACACATTTCCCCAAATATGTGGAAGGTGGACTCAAGGAAGAGCTGGGGCCTGTTGTCCCTGTGAAGCATGGGCACGAGACCTGCCTACCACGTGCAAGACCCATATTGTCAGCTAACCAGCCCCAAAGCTTTCTTCCTGCCCTGACGTGTCTCTAAGTATTAGAGGCCCTGAGAACTGCCCCTTTTAGGACACAGGAAAATTGCCAAGTTGGGCTCATTCCACGGACTGAATTTCCATTTTTCCTGGCCCCAGAAATGCTGCGTCTGTTGGTAATTTTCATTCTTGGGTCACAGCTCCCAGGAGAGTAGGAGAAAGGCCAAATAGGAGAGAGAAGTTTTCAGTGTGTTTCCTGGACTTGCTCCCTGGCTCTATCAACAGAAGGGCTGCCCTCCCTGCTCCAGCCTTCCAGATGCAATTCCCACACCTCGGCAATGGTGCAGGTAACCGAGCTGGGAAGACCTGCCCTGGGCCCACTTCGGAGACACCATCCTGAAGCTGATGTGCCCATGAGAAAAAAAGGAGTCTGTCTTTGTTGGAAGAATAACCAGTGACAGAAGACTTTACTTCATGAGATGGCTGAGTAAAAGCTTCTTTTACGAAAGCCCATGACCCCCAAATAACTTGGAGTCACCTCCACACCCCCCCCAACCTACCGTTCTGATTTTCTAGCTGTTGGAAGAACTGCAGAGAACCAAAGGGATAAAGGTTGAATTCATTACCAATTCTTCCAGAAGCTTTGTCTTTCTGCTGACCTGAAATAATCTCCATACATTTTCCTAAATATATGGGACTTAATTGCCAATTTGCATTTTGGTTTGAGTGTTCAGATCTCAAGATGGAAACATAAGCTCTTTCTTTCAAGAAAAATAAATGAAGGAAGACTTCTGAAGCTCATTTTCTAATACCCAAAAGGCTCATGGAGAACAAACTCAACAGTCTTTCTTCTCCAGTAGCCTCTTCAAAAACCTCTTGGAGGAGACGCTCTCCTCGGGTTCAGATTGCTTTATGCGATTGCAATTACATCAGAGAATTTCTTTTCCACCCCCTGCCACTCCAAACTGTTAAGTCTTCAAAGGGTCACAGGATTTTAATTCTGCCTCCAATGCCTCCTTGGAGCCAAACTTGACGTCAGCACTTTTTATAAGCAGGAAACTATGAATTAACACCCTGAATATTTGTGATGAGTCCCTTGGCGGGGGGGGGGGGGGGGGGGGGGCTGGGATTGGGTGGGGGCTCTGTTTGGGAAAACGCTCCTATGTCCTTTGACACTAGCCTGCACACACTGATGATTTAAGTGTCTCAGGAACATCAGCTGCTTCTACTAAAATAAATGACCAAGGAGTTCTGGAAGGTGGCTTTGAGTGCCGCCCTAGTCCGCACAGTGAGGGGATCCCTTGGTGTCTGAAACACTAATTTAGATGCAAAACTGAATAATGCGTGTTGAGCTGTGACCCTAAAATCTGCTGGCCTTACAGCTTTCCCCATCTGGTGCAATTTGCTGTCTCCACTTGTAAAAATGCACACGACGGGAAGGCGGGCATTGTGTGCCGTCCTGTAACAACGAGGCCCAGGCCACCAGGCTCCCAGCCCCTGGTTGCCCAGCGCCCAGCCCTTGCTCACGTCTGCCCAAGCACCCGGGGCCCAGCCCAACGTCACCGTGGAGAAAGGAGATGATGGAGCCGTACCTTGTACCCAGGCTTCCGCCCTCTTTTCTTTGGGATCTTCACTGCTGGCAAAGACCCAGCTGAAGCGGAATAAAGGTTATGGACTGCCATCTTCATGGGTGTTGAGTGAAGTGGGGGCCGGCCTCGCTTCCTCCCCGGGGTCCTCTGAGACTGCATGTCTGCTGGTGCCAGGCTTACAGAAGGAAGTGACAAATCGCTCACAGGCAGAAGAGGTGCTAAGAATGAGTCCAGACACAAAGCAAAACAAAAACAGAAGGGTTTGTTGGGTTTGCAAGGCAAACGTGTATCCAGTTTGGTGTTCTGGGCCATGCCCATCCTTTACTGGGGGGCAAGACCAAATAGGAGACAGAGCCAGGCAGCACACGGAGTTTTTACAGGGCTGTTAGGCTTCTGGTAGAACTTTCCACAGGGCTATCATGAAGTAGGGAAGATACTGGCAACGGGGAGAGAACAGTGGTTTCCCAGCTCCAAACACAACCAAAGAGTGTCACCAGCAATGAGACGACTTTGTCAATGTGTGTCTCAGTTTCCCCAGTCAGTTTAACTTTGAGGTGATATAATAAGAGTATTAAATAAATATGACCATTCTCTCAAAATTGCTCCTGTCCCTTTGGTTGGGTTATAAATGGTTAGGACCTTTATTTTTCCTGTGAAAGAAACTTAGCAATACAAATCGATTGTATTAAAGTTATGTCCCTGGGGGCGCCTGGGTGGCTCAGTCGGTTAAAGGTTGGACTCTTGATTTCAGCTCTGGTCATGTTCTCAGGGTTGTGAGATTGAGCCCCACAAGGGGCCCTGGTCCCTGGCATGGGGCCTGCTTAAGATTCTCTCTCTCTCCCCCCCCCAAAAAAAAGATTCTCTCTCCCTCTCCGTCTGCCCCTCCCCCATCGTCAATCTCTCTCTCTCCCTCTCTAAAAAGAAGTTATGTCCTTTGATCAAAATGTGGATAGAGATTTACATACAGACATGTTTATTTTAACATGATTTAGAATGCCAAAAATATAATGGATAGAGCGCAAATAACAAGCAATAGGGGAATAGTTCACATATCTATGGAATAAAACAATCTATGGAATAAAACCTTTTAACAAGGTTAAAAGCCTTTAACCCTACTGTTTCAATAACATGAAGCTGAGTGAAAAAGCATCTCATAAACTGCACATAAAAATTATCTCCACTATGCAAAAATTCATATGGTGAAAAAGCTAAAGGAAACATGTTAAAATGTCACCAATGGCAAAGATGTGCGATTGTGGGTGATTGTTCACTAAGGACACATCCTTTCCTTCAAGCAGATACTCCACATACGATAATATTCATAGCATTAAAGATACTAATAATGAGCTCCTACAAGTAGAGTTGCCTAAATCTTGCAGCAAGAGGTAGTTGACCAACTCCAACCCAGAGAACACAATGCTATCATGAGCTCAGGGGTCAGATTTCCTTGAATGTTCAGGAATGTGACAAGTGGGACAGAATGTTAGACTCCAAATCAGGAGTGATGTTAGGTGATCAAATTTATTTCTGAGGATTAGTTGTAGCCAACAGTGGAAAAATGAGAAGCTTTCGATCAAAAGGCTACAGAAAGAGTCAGGAAAGGTGATGGAAGCAATCCCTATCCTGTGGTCTGGGCAACACTACAGGAACCAGATTGCTTTGCTCAGGAAGGAAAATATCAAATAGCAGATATTTGATATCTGAAAACATAATGGGAAATTTGGGGTATCTTTTACCAATATCAGTTCACTTTGTTAATTCTCTGAATATTAAATAGCATTCTTTCAATAATCCTGATTGCTCTTGGAAATAGCACATCTAGTACATAGAATTTTAAAACATCAATTTATTGGTAAATATTTCAGGTAGATGGACAAGCTGTTGAAGGTGTCCATTTTGCCTGGTTTTGTGTAAGAAAAATACCACCTGTCTTTGATTCTAAGATGCATGCTTTATCACTCATTAACATCTGTGAAATCACAATGCACCTTCAAGTGCGGTAAGCACATCAGAATTCCATAAGAAGCAATTTTTCTTTCTTATGGTACATGGAACAGTGAGGTGCGCTATTGTCAAGAGTATCTTACAGTCAATGAATCATGAGCAATGAGGATAAACCCAGCGTGTGAACAAAGACTATCATTCCATTTCTAGACTTAGCATCAGTACTCCACTGTGCCAATAAATACCCCCAAACACTCATTTTCACAAAAGAAGCTTCCTAAAATATTAAAAATCCACCGAAATTTATTCAATAGGATTTTTGTGGTGTGAAAATGAGAACTTGATCTGAGCCCCATTCTGAACTATCATGACCAAGTTCCTGCTGCTGCATTATTAGATTATCTTTCCAGATTTTGGAAATAGGATTTTTTTTCCTAGCCTAGGACCTATTTTTCTACCTCTCTACTTTGCTTCTAGTGAGGAGGTCAGCAATGTAGCTAACATTAAGATCGAAAGTCAGTAAGAGGGATCCCTGGGTGGCCCAGCGGTTTGGTGCCTGCCTTTGGCCCAGGGCGCGATCCTGGAGACCTGGGATCGAGTCCCATATCGGGCTCCCGGTGCATGGAGCTTGCTTCTCCCTCCGCCTGTGTCTCTGCCTCTCTCTCTCTGTGACTATCATAAATAAAAAAAAAAAAAAAAAATTAAAAAAAAAAAAAAAAAAAAAGAAAGTCAGTAAGAGAAAACCCAGGACCAGAGAAGGCATTGAATCTCTTTGCTCCTATAGGTGAAGGTTCAACGGGCTGCAGTCCTGCTCTGGTGAATCGTGGTTCTCTGCTAACTTAGATACTCCCTTGAAAAAGTCTTCTTGTTGAACAGGTTTTGGGGAATAAAGGAAGGGTAACAAATTAATTAGCATATTGTCCTAAGAGTTGGTGTCACTCAAAATTATACTGAACTATCCCCACGTTTCTCAGTATGTAAGAAAAAAAATATTTCCTAGAAAAAAGTCATCTTTTAAGCTGGCCTTTTCTGTTCTTCTACTTCTCTTTCTTGACTGGGAGGGAAAAACCGGACTTGTTCTACTTTCTACTTCCTTCTGTAGAAGTACATCTATCTTAGGATATGAAGGACTCTTCCTGAAAACGAAATCTAATGAATGAATTTCATGCTAGTGGAGCAACAATGAACCACTATTGGTGCATACAAAGGACCACAGCTATTGGGGAGACACTTGGAGATGGTTTACCACTGATCAAGAATGCTATTTTCCCATTCCTTCTCACACACCAATACAATTTTAATACACAAGTAAATGCAATTTTAAGTAACCAGACAGAGACTTAAAGACAGAAGAGGGTTTTTTTTTTAAAAATTATGGGAGATACTCTGAAAGTCTCCTTGGAATAATTTTAAAGAGATGGGGGGGGGGGGAACATTTACAAAGTGGCAGTTAATAACAGACCCAGACACTTTGTAAATGTGTGATAAATGGTGACAAGAGTTTAGCATCCCCAAATATCTCCCTTTCCAAAACTAAGATATGAACTTTAAAAAAAAAAGGAAAAATAGCAAAGAATAATACTGAAAATAAGGAAGAGTCCCAATCTTGGAATGCAATGGAAACAAGACAGATGGGATTTTTTTTTTTAAACGGAGAATAACCACTGAAGATAGACAATGACAATTTATCAGATGTTTAATGAAAAAATCAACACTAATAGAAAAGGAAAGATATATTAAGATATCAAAGATATACTAAGAGGCCGTCTTCCATAATGAAGAGGTTCTCCGTATCTTAAAAAAGTTCTTCAAGAACATACAACAGCAACAAATCCTAATGAAAACGATACACTTGAAAGCAAAAGGAAAAAAATCTCTAAGCACTTCGACAGAACAAATAGATCATTTATAATGGGAAAAATAAACAGGCTAGCTCTCTATAGCACCATTAGCCAGAAAAATAATGGAGTCACCATATTGACTTTTTTCCAGGTGTTTATAGTTGCCGCAATGCCTCCCACCACAGGGCCTTTGCACATGTAGTTCCCTTTGCCTGGAATGCTGTCTTCTCCCTTGGTCCTCTCATTCTTCATCAGTTAGGTCACAGAAGTCA
This sequence comes from Vulpes vulpes, assembly GCF_048418805.1. Lineage (NCBI taxonomy): Eukaryota > Metazoa > Chordata > Mammalia > Carnivora > Canidae > Vulpes > Vulpes vulpes. The sequence goes on from NC_132780.1 coordinate 193,526,035, forward strand.
TCAAATGACCTCTCATTTGATTTCCTAAGCCTAGAGTGCCTCAGCTGTGACAGGAACCCACTGCATATGCAGCATCCGCCATGGAACTTGGACCAAGGGAAGAAGGTGAGAACGTGAAGTCAACACCACCTGCTGTGCCTCTGGCCTCGGAGCCACTTTCTCCTACTGCATCCTTAATATTGTAGTAGGCTGACTTGTTTGCTAGCAGAGGAGAAAACTGCAGACCCTTCATAGTTCCTCATGAAACTTAACCAGAAGTAGAAGGACTTACACAAAAAAATATTTTAAAAAATTCTACTTATGCCCTAAAATAAGACTCAAATAAATAAAAAAGATTATTCTGTTATCAGAATACTAAAATATATAAAATATATAAAAATATATATAGCATATAAAAAATATATATAAAATACATTTTATATCTAAAATATAATTTTCACCTAAATAATTCTATAAATTAAGTACAATCACATCAAAAATCCAAATGGACTTAGAAAAGAAGGACAAAACAAAGGCCAGTGAGGGACATTTGCCCTCCCAATTTCTCAAATGCATTATAAAGCTATAACAATGGCAGCTGTATGGTAAGCAATCAGATCAATGGAAAAGTTAGTCCAGGAATTAAACATATATTAAGTTTCCATTTGTTTTAAATTTGTTTCAGGAACACTCAACAAATGAGTTGTGGAAAACAGACACTTAGAAATAAATAAAATTTCAGCTATATTGAGCAAAATTAATTCTAGAGATATGTAAGACTAAAATATATCTTAAAGAAACAAGAAGTACCAAAGACAATAGAGGTCAACATTTTATTTATTTATTTATTTATTTATTTATTTATTATTTTAAAGATTTTATTTATTTATTCATGAGAGACACACAGAGAGAGGCAGAGACATAGGCAGAGGGAGAAGCAGGCTCTCTGCAGGGAGCCTGATGTGAGATTCGATCCCAGGACCGAGGATCATGCCCTGAGCCAAAGGCAGTTGCTCAACCGCTGAGCCACACAGGTGTCCCTATTTATTTATTTTTAAAGATTTTATTTATTGATTGATTTGAGAGAGAGGGAGAGCAGGAGAGAGGAGCAGAGGGAGAGGGACAAGCAGACTCTGCGCTAAGCTTCGAGCCCCATCTAATGGCCCTGAAATGATGACCTGAGTCTAAGTAAAGAGTCAGAGGCTTAACCGACTCAGGCCCTCAGGTGCCTCAAAGGTCAACATTTTAATACTCTTACGGTCGGACTTTCTAAGTGCATTGAAATACTCAGGAAGCAGAAGAAGAAAGACTAATACACATGACTACATAAACTCAAATGCTTTTGTACAGTGAAGGTAAAATTATGAAGGAGGGTAAAAATAAATGAAAATCTGAAGAAACTATTTGCTACATACAGGACCAAGAAAAGGTTAGTACAAAAAAAAAAAAAAAAACTCCTTCAAGAGGTGCCAGGGTGGCTCAGTTGGTTAAGTATCCGACTCTTGTTTCGGCTCCGGTGGTGATCTCCGGGTCCTGGCATGAAGCCCTGTGTTGGGTCCTGCGCTCAGAAAGGAAATTTCTTGTCCCTCTCCCTCTGTTCCTTCCCCTGCTCTCTCTCTCTGTCTCTCTCTCTCTGTCTGTCTCTAAAACAAATAAATAAAATATTTTTTAACTCTAAAAACTGTAAAAAAAACTTTTTAAAAAACTTCTTCATATTATTTTTAAGAGATTTTATTTATTTATTTGAGAGAGAGAGAGAGCACAAGCAGGGGGAGCAGCAGAGGGAGAGGGAGAAGCAGACTCCCTGCTGAGTGTGGCACAGGGTGAGAGGCTCCATCCCAGGACACTGGGATCATGACCCGAGCCAGAGGCAGACGCCTAACTGATGGAGCCTCCCAGGTGCCCTTTCAAATTGTTAAAATCCAAACACTGCAATAGGAAAATGGGCAAAGGACAGAGAAAATTCAGAGAGAGAGAGAGAGAGAGGGAAAGGAAGCATGGAAGGAAGCAAGGAAGGGAGGGAAATAGATAATCAATTATCAAAAGAAAAGATTCTAAACTTTACTGGTAACCTCCCCCCAAAGGTACATGGAGATTTCACTAATCACTGATTGGGCCGATCAATGTGAATAACTGGATCGACAGTTCCTTGCTGGTGAGGGGTAGAGGAACAAGCATTCCATTCACCGTCGGTAGGGGTGGAAACTGGCTTTCCTTCCTGGAGGACAATTTGAAAATCACTTGAAAACCTTCACATGCACACTTCCTAATCCAGCTGTTTTACTCCTAAGGATTCATCCTGAGCAGATAATCTGAGAAGAACACGATATATGGCCAAGGATATTCTTTGCACGTTGTTTCAAATAGTGAAATACCAAAAGCAATCAAAATGCCTCTCAAACCATTTTAGTTAGGTAAATTATTTCACATTCATAAAATGGATATTTTATAAATAAAATATTTCACACTCATAAATTATAAATCTAAATATGTGTGTGTATATATACATATGCTTCTAGCATCCGAAGTATGATTCTATTCATAACTTTTTTAAGTGTATAGATATAGACAAGTCTGCATGCATTAGGTACAGAAAGAAATCTTGGAAAGATAATCATCAAAAGGCTGATGGTAGTTGCCTCTGGACAGAAAGATATTGAAAGATGTTTCTGCTGTCTTTGTACCATTCTGCATTATGTGAATTTTTTTTTTTTTGTGAATTTTTAAAACTATAGGCACACACACACACACAAAAAAACATTAGAAAAATAAACATATGAGTGGATAATTCTCAGTGTTTGGAGGGTTTTTTGTTTTTTAATTTGTGCTTCTTTAGATGGCTTTTTGCTTTCCTGTTTTCTAATGGTTTTGTCTCCTGAGCTACAGAACTTCACTGGCCACTGCTTTAACATCCTAAACAAATTGCAACCGCTGCCCCCCCCCCACCACAAAAAAGGACTTTATCACCAAAAATAATGGAGAAGTTATTTCAGAGCTAATAAGAATGCCATAAATAAGGGGCACCTGGCTGGCTCATTCGGTAGAGCATGCAGCCCTTGATCTCAGGGCTCTAAGTTCGAACTCCTCGCTGAGTGTAGAGATTACTTAGAATGTCACAAACGGATGGTGGACAGGGAGAGAGAACCAGCTCTCAAGAGAGAAACAGCTCACTGTCTGCACCCTCCTTCATACCACCTCCCTCCAGGTCCTTCCACTGGAGGGACCAGGGGTCGGTTGGGTTCCTGACCTCCCTCAATGATTTCCCTCATCTCCAAAGACCTTAAAAGACTTCAAAGACTGTCCAAAGACATCCTTTCCATGGACACTTGATTTGATACAACCAAACATATACATCACTTGAGAACTCTCAAAATCCTGGAGCTAGGTTGTATGATACCTCTGAATTTCTCTGCTTTCAATTGCAGACTTCAGCAAATAGAGACTGCCCTAGCTCAGGTCAGATTTGGAAACCATCTTGGAGCAAAGAGCTCTAGTAAACATAAAAGATTCTGTCTCTAGAACAGCCTCATCTTCAAGTCTATAAATCTTCAAGTTATAAACCTTTCAGCAGTTGTCAAATCCTGGCTTGACATATTAAATCAAGTGATTTACTGCTGGTTTCCTAAATCTCCCTCTTCTTATCAAAACAAGGCTTGGCTGGAAATATCACAACTGAACCAAGAGAAACTAAGACCTGGTCTATGAATTTGGGGCTGACATTTTACCTGTTAGCGTGGAAAATCCAATACATATAAACCCCTGTCCAGGCTAACGGTACTCCATCAAGGTAGAGAACAAGGAATGACTAAATCCAAAGCAGACACCAAACTGCATGGCACCACTGAGTCACCTAACTCAATCCCGAGGCATGTTTTCAACGCGTTCACTCCTCTGTTTATTAATTCATCCAACAAATCGCTGTCAAATACTGTGTGAGGCACTTGGATTACAGATGAGAATAAGTAAAACACACCTCCTAAGATGCTCACTATGGAGAGCAGGTGAGTAGAGAGGTGATAATAACATGTGGGATAGATGGTTCAAGGAGGTTCCACGTGAAATGCTATAAGGAGGAAAGAAATCAGTTCTTTTAACAGGGTTGGGAGGAGTGAGTGGTGGCAGGGGAGGCCCCAACAGGTAACATCAGACCTAGGATTTTCTTTTATTTTTTTTTTTAGTTTATTTTTTTAAATTTTATTTATTTTATTTATTTATTTTTCAGACCTAGGATTTTCCCAGACAGATTAAGCTAAATGCACCGAGTTGGCAATAGAGCAGGTGAATGCAGGGCTGTTTGGTGGTGCACGGAGGGTGGGCCAGCCAGACTGGAAGCACAATCAGTGGCTTTCTGTTGTTTCTAAAAGCTTCGAGAGGAGCCCGTTAGAAAGATGTCTAAACTTTTAACGGACTCGATTTCCTTCTGGTAACTATATGGCATGGGTTCTTATCCTTGGTGTGATGTCCTTTCTGTCATTTCAAAAGTACCACTGCAATCCTGTTTTCCCGCACTCTGAGGCACCCTACTGAATCCACTATAAGCTGGAGTGGCCAGCAGCCTCGCACACACCCTCCTACCCACGGCTTCACAGGCGGCCTAGGTCTGTATGTGCGTGAGATTGTTTCCAGGGAGAAGGACGTGTCTGGGCATCAACCATTTCCCAGGTGGCCCATCCTCTCCTGCTACAGAGACCTTTCCTTCTTCACACACCGACCTCTCCTCTCAACGCCTTCACCAGGCCCCGCCTGCACCACCAGTCGCAGTGCGCACCAATGCAATGATGGCTTACACAGTTTTCTCATTGTTTCAGACACATAAATGACCTCTGTGCATTCCTGGACGCTTGGGGCCATGTCTCATATGTTTCCCTGCTCTTCACAGCACCTAGTGCAGTACTGCACCCTGTGGGTGCACCTGACACCTGTGGCAGTACCATTCACCATGGAGCCTACCATCTTACCTAGGCTAACAACCCACAGCTGAACTCAGAGGTGTGCTTTCACATTTTTAAACTTTGGATGCAAGTGTATCAATATAGTAGAACACTTTGATGGTCAATGAAACCTTCATATCATAAAGAAGAGGGACGGTAAAATAATCTCTTAAGTGGAGAAAAAGAACTTTTTAAAAAAGATTTTATTTATTTATTCATGAGACACACACAGAGGGAGAAGCAGAGACATAGGAAGAGGGAGAAGCAGGCCCCCCTCTCAGAGACCCTGATGTGGGACTCGATCCCTGGATCTGGAGATCACGCCCTGAGCCGAAGGCAGACGCTCAACCACTGAGCAACACAGGTGCCCCAGAAAAGGAACTCCTTAATATACATTTTCTCCAATTCTGACGCAAAAAATTGGGCCGACAAAAGCCAAAGCCAATGTTCATGTGTACTCATGAGAAGTTGAGCGCTCACGTTTTGCTTTTTGATACTATTCTCCACTTCAACTAAAACCAAAATGCCTTAAACATAGCCAATTCCATATCTTGGGGAAGAGAAAGGTTAGGATCAGCTTGAAATGTCTTATTATTACCAGAACAAGAATGGTTTTAAGAACATCAGTGAGGGTGCTAAGAGGACAATGAAGCAAGTTATAACAATTTATGAGTCAATGACAGCAGCAATGGTAATATGAGTTGAAATAACTGTTTGTTAAAAGCTATGAGCTCTTTGTGATACTCAAAAACCTAAGATAAAGTGCACCAAACTCTAGCTGCAATCATTTTACTCCAATAAAAGGATGAATAGGATAACATGTAATTAATTTTTGTTGATTTTTTAAAATATGGGAGAGCTTATCTATAGGTATTTTATTCCATTAATTACGTACCAATATGCCCTTATCTCTCTACCTGTTTAAATAAACAAGGGTGAGTGCAAAGAAACTGTAAACAAGCCAACTTGTCCTGGAAAAATAGGAACTGGCTCAAGAACAAAAGGGACTGGTTAGTCCCAGTTGTCTCACAAAATAACCAGATGGAAAGCAGGTTCAACAGAATGTTCAAAGGTGATGAACCTATTAAATGTCTTGAGAGTAGTTGCAACGTGGTCAGCAGAATCAAGGCTATGTAAATTGAGAGCAAACAGTCTTCATCCATATATGCTTCTACGTGCATAAAATATCTCTAGAAATGGTTAAAGATGGTAGACGTCATCTCTCGGAGCTAGGGGTGTGGGAGGGCTTGGGTCTAGGGACGGGAGAGAGAAAGAGACTTCCCTGCATACTGTTTTCCACCTTTTGTGTATATTCAAAAATATAAAGGCAAACAAGTAAACTCAATCTACGACCTCTTACACTAGAGAAGGAGGGTGCCTCTGCCATCTGCAGTACTGATCCGCCAGGGCCAGCTGCACCAGCACGTGGGAGGCAGGACGGGCCAGGTGCTCCGACACGTGGGTGCTGCACGCGTCACAAGCCATGGTTGTGTGCATTTGCCCTGGACACCAGAACACCAAATAACCCCAGAGACTTGACTGATCAGATCAACGACCACTTCAGGGGGTGCTCATGGTGGCAATGACTCCAGATTTAGAAGGCTGGCCTCCAGTCCTGGCCCTGCGCCTAATCAGCTGAGCGTCGGGGACAAGTCACTCAGCCTCTCTGGGCCTCTGCACGGGTTCAGCTCTCTAAAACTGCCTGTTGAGCGAAACTGAGATTCAATCAGTCAGGAAGCAACAAGCCCTGGTTTGATTCAGTGTCTTACTGGCATAGACAGCAAAAGCAAGGGGAGTGTCAACTCCCTGGTGGCCCTTGTCCCCTAGGGCAGCACAGAAACAAAAGGGGCCGGATGACCACATTGTGAGAGTGTGGCACCTGCTGCTGAGGAGCCACGAGGCTGCAGAGAAGAAGTCTTAGAGTCTGTAGCTGTGCCTTGAAGGAGAGCCAAGCAAAGGCCCCATGGCTCCTCAGCACCCGGGAGGCAGTGGCAAGCTGTCCTCCAAAGCCTCCGGGGGAGATGGGGAGGTGAGTGGCGGGTGACCTGGAAGCCTCTCATGCAGCCACGCTCTGGGAGGGATCCTTCTTGGAGTCACAGGGATCCCGCCAAGGCTCGGATCTGCTGCGGTCAAGCCTTGGCTGCGTGGCGTGGGTGGAGACGGGGCAAAGTCTCCAAGGTGCCACGGGGGGCCGGTCCTCTACATTCCCCTTCTGCCCTGAGAAGCTTACCACTTAGAAGAGCAGAAGAGAGAGCTGTACATGATCTGCCGGGAGGACAGCTCTGAAGCGATGCATATCCTCAGGAATAAGGACCGAAGAGCCCAGAATGTTCAGAGACGAAAAGTCCTGTGGGGCTGAGGTTCTCGGGGCCACAGGATGATGAAGGGAAGGCCAGAGCTCAGGGTGGGCTGGCTCCTCTCCACCCTACCCTCACCAGGTTCTTGCAGCCTGGCACTACCTGGGGGATCTCCCTGGCACCCTCCCCCTTAGCCACTGACCCTAGAGGACATCCAAGCCGAAGGGCTCCCCTGCGTGCAGCCCCTGGAGATGACTCCCATTACCTACCTCATTCCAGAAGGCTTTTGGGGGCTTGAACATAATAATGAAGGTGCCCTGCCTCCACCTTGAATGAAAAGTAGAAGGAGAACTGGAGGTAAGTCAGTCACAAAGGTCCTCCTCGGACACCTCTACTTTGGTGCCTCCATTCACAGTCGCTCTCCTCTACGGCTGGAGTCAGGAAAGTGGTATGACCTGATCTTCGCCCACCTTTTTAAGAGAGCTCTATCTCTATCCTCTTTTCAAAAAACATCAGCTTCTGCCTGAAACGTGAAGCCTTTCCCCTTGGCTAGATAAAAAGAATCACCTGCAAAGACTTGTGTGCCTCAAGGAGGTGGCATCCCAGGGGTCCCTCCCCGCTCTCTGCCTGGACAGAATGTTTCTGCTCTTCATCCTCCTCTGTGGCTGTGACTGAACACTTCTACCAGAGCACCTCCAACGTGCCATTCCACTTATTTGTACACTAGCCTATCTCTCCCAATATACTCAAGAGCCTTGAAGGAGATGCTATGTCTTGACCAATGCAGCCCGCCTGTTTCAGCGTCTGGCACACCTTAGGGATTCAACAAATGTTCATCAAATAAACAATGAATGAATGAATGAATGAATGAATGAATGATCAGTAACCCAACTCTTCTTCACAGACTCCTCCCACCCCCCAGCACTGAGGCATCAGGATCCAGTCCAGGGCACTTGCCTCCACCAGGCTCAGCTCAAGAGCCACTTTCCAACGGGGCCAGTCCTGCAAGACATAGTGGGCTGCATGCTGCCAAGATGGGTCTTCATCTGCTTCATCTCTATTAATTTTCCCAACAACTCTGTGAGATAAGCATGACTGTCCTTGGTGCAGGGATGAGGCTCTGAGGCCCAGAGAGGTTGTAGCAGACGGCCCATTAGTGGGCAGAACTCAGATTCCACCCCAGGGCTTCTTGCACAAATCCCTGCAGCTGCCTCCCAGGGTCAGCCTTGGGTAGCCGAAAAGAGGCTGGCAGTGGGGCTGCCTAGGGGGACAGGAGGGAAATCTGACCCTTCAAGCCACACCTCTACGTCTTACAAGACAGAAAGAGAAGGTATTGATACGAAGTCAAAACCTAGGTGGTTAAGACAGCCCAATCCACTTGCTGACCCCTGATGACTGGATGGAGAGAAGAGCACCCTTACTGAATCAGCACCTGCGTCATAGAGACCCACCCAAATATTTCCAAAGGCTGGTTAAAGAGTAGTCGCAGGCAGCAGTAGGGCAGTGCTTGCTGGAGACGCTTGTCTCTACGAGGAGCTGGAGCCAGCGGCTTCTCTTAGTCTCCGAACTCACTTTTTAGGGCAGCTACAAGTATTTCTTTCTTTTTTTTTTTTTTCTTTTGCAAACCACTATTTCCTGTTTTGTTCTCTATTTATACTTTACGTTTAGTTTTGAGAAAGCACTGGTGGTTTGGTGTTTTGGTTGTTTCTAGTTCGGTCTTTATCTACAAAGCCAATGCTCTTTTCGAAATGATTTTCTGTAATGTAAGCCCACGGTAGACCTAGATCCTCTTCAAATACTTTGCTAAGGAAAATTCTCGAAGCTTGAACAATGAAACAATACCATTCAAATAGCACAAATCACTCCTCTCCGAGTCAATGCCTCATGGAATGGGAATCCACTCGCCAGCTTTGGGGATTTACAGATTTCCCCAAGGCTTCTTGGGGCATTGACTTTTCCAATGCAAACATTTTCACCTAAAATTCCAGGCACGTGGTTTTTCATCCGGAAGCACAGAAATGTGTAACTAGGATATCTTCATTGTGATACTCTCTGCAAAACTTTGAAGTGTCTCAGACACACTGTTAGTGCTATGGAATGAGGGTAGCAACCTGGTGTTTGCCCTCGAAGAATTCACTGTCTAAGAACATTGCACACCTTGGATGGATGTACGCAAGATACAGTGGTCAGCAGAAAACACGTATGAAAACCATCCGTGAACTACCACCCTCACCCCTTGTGCAAGTCAGAGAGATGCCTTTTAGACGTGAAAGGCAAGAGCAAGTGCAGATTATAAAAACTGCTTTTACTCCTCCGTGTTTGGTAACTGAGAACCTTGCTTCCCCAGTAGGAAGGACCGGGTTCCTGTGGTTGAGGGATCAGTGAGGGGAGCAGGTGGTCGCGGCCAGCAGGCAAGCATCAGGAGAGCCGGCTTTGAGTTTATGGTGGGAAGGAAGTCGAGTGGCAGTGTGACTCTTGAGCCTCAGTGTCCTGACCTGGCAAACGGAGACACCAGGACTTGCCAGGATCACACCACCAGGCTGCCGTGAGGATCCGTTGAGAAAATGACCAAGAGAATCCATAAACTGTGAAGCCTTATATGACATAAATTACTGCTGGGGCCAGACAAGTAATTCTTTTCTTTTGTCCCCTCTGCAAAGAATGGGTTTTCAATAGGAACTCTGTTTCCGAACCAACTTGTTTGCAGGGTCCCCAAAGTCAGCACACAGCAAAGGGTTTCGTTTGTATCCACCACACTGAAGAAAGACACCCAGATGCATCCAGACGACACCACACTCCTCATCTCTGCCTGCAGGGCGTCCTACGGTCCTGTCCCCCGTCTAGATTGCACCCACTCATGGGGGTACAGCTGCTGCTGACAGCCTGGCATTGGGACGTTCCATGGCTCTCTAGAAAGCCAGGAGGCTGAGAGGTGGGGAGGGTCACCAGCCGTTACCTGCACAGGCGGTCACTGTGCGCCGGTTCACTCTCCCCCTTTATTTCACAAAGAAAAATCCCAGGGTCTTCAAATATTAGGAGTGCAAACTCTCACCAGGGCCGTGAAGGGAAGGGATAAAGGGAGGGCAAGGCTGGAATCAGGAGTCCAGAAAACTGGCCCCAGATGGTTTTTCTCTAACTCAAAAGCAGGAAAACGAACTGCAGTCCTAATTTGCTTCTGACCACCAAGGATCACGAAGTCTTCTCAGTTATCCTGTTAACTGTGGTCACAGCATCATCCTGTCACGGACAGGGTAAGCAGGTCACTACTTCTCTCACCAGCAACCCTGGGTGGCTACACTTCCACGGACTGGTGGTCCCATGGGCCGAAAGGAAACTTCTTAAGCCCCCCAAAGGGAACTGCTGGCCAAGAATGGACTCTTCCCACCTGTCTCAACACTTCAATTATTTGACAAATGTTTTCTGGGCACCTACTATGTGCCAGGCCCTGTGCAGAGCCCACTAGGCCCACAAAGATGAGCCTGCATCAATCCTTTCCCCAGACAGTCTCAGGAGGAGGGAAGGGACGCAGAGCATATAGGTTGCCGGGTCTCCTTGACTTCCAGCCCTCTCCCCCTTCCAGCCCCTCTCCCCACTCGGGCATGTGCACACGCATACATCCCCTTCCAGGGAGCCCCACTGGCACATTGTCCAGCCCAATGCTCCATGCCTGTGTTGTCAACACACAGCTTCTCGGTCTCAGTTCCCCACGATGGCTCTGAACCTGCTCACACTCGCAGGTCACCCAAGAAGGTGAAGCAGTCACAACACACACTCAGTTTAGACAAGGAGGGCTGGGCGATGACCACAAAGACAGAGCCTCCGTGGACCAGGCCTACCAGCCGGTGGCAAAACAGCCAAGTTATCTTTCAGGTCTTCCTTGGGCAACCCCTTCTCCCCCCCAGAGCATTCCACCCTTGGACACACAGGCTACCCAGTCGCTCCAGCTCACGTCGGCTACTTTCCTTACACCTGCACCCCCCACCCCTTGCTTCCAGTACTGTCTCTGGTAGACACAGTTATGCACAGGGCCCTGCTGACAGGACCAACAAGGCAATAAATAGTATATGAACAGATGAACCAATAAAGCACATTTCCATGCATACATTATTTTGTTACTTCTCACTACAAGCCTTTAAGGCAAGTAAGTATATTAGGTACCCCCCATTATACAGATGAAGAATCTACACTGATGATGGCTCAGAAAGCCTCCATGTCTTGTTAGAGGCCACACAGCCAATGCCCAGCCCAGCCTGTCTCCACCGGGCACCCACTTAACAAGAAGTTAGCTGCTGGGACCCAAGGAGTGTTATCTCCAAAGGTTATTGCTTCTGGCTGGGTGATGCTGTAGTTTAAAAAGCTGACTCCTCCAGACCAGAAGCCTTGCACACACCCTGAGACGAGTCAATGAGGTTCTCAGCGCTGTAACTAGGCTGGGTAAAAGCTTCTGTGACCTCTGGGGGCCTTACACACGGTGAATCCTCAGGAAATAGGATTTGATTGATAAGAAGGAAGGGAGGGAGGGGCACATTACAACAATGCTGTTGTGGTCCCCCACTTCTTGGTTGCTAAAGGAAAGGACAAAAAAGGAAAAACTAACCACTCTTTTGTCCTGTCCTCTCCAGTGGCTTAGCAGTCGGCAAACAGGGGCTTCCTGGATAATTTTCCAAACCCTCTCCCCTCTTCAAAAGTCTCCTGAGGCCATGTAACAACAGTTAAATCAATTCGTAATTAGCTTTCAAAGTTTACCTTTTGAAAATCCATATATATGAATATTTATTGAACACTTATTAGGTGCAAAGCATTTGTGCCAGGCCCTGGAGATACAATGGGGCAGTGGGACAAGCATGCAAAAGAAAAATGCTTGCAGCCAACAGGCCTGCCTAATCTAGGACAAGCCTTCCATACTTAACTGGAGGAAGCAGGAAGAGAAGTCTTAGCAGAAGTCAAAACACAGAAGGTGCTGACAGTTACATCACTAAATAATACAGGGATGTGTCATTGGGTTAATTTTTATTTTTATTTTTTTTTAATTTTTATTTTTCAAAGCAAGAAGAACAAGGACAGAATTACCTTACCACTCAGAAAATACTTGGGAAGTTCACAAGTGGCAGTGGGAAGCCAGACACTATTTGTTTCTCTTTAGTTTAGCACAGAAAAGCAAGGGATCTCAAACCAGAAGCCAGGGAAGCCAAGGATGGAGAGGTGAGGCAGGGATACTGACAAGCTGCTTATCACTTCAACAAGCTCAACTCTCTCCAGGCTCAGACCAAACAACCCCCTGAGTGCAGCAGGAGCGTACACTGGGGCTCCCAGAGCTGTGGTTGGGAATTCCCAAGAGTCATGGATGGGAGAGGAGTTCTAGAGGAGCGGAGAGACATATTTTAATCCCAATTTCAAAAGACATTGGATTCTGGATGTGGAAATTCATACGCTCTCATGGGAAAAAAAAGTGATCATCAGTAATATTGGAACATTAGCTTTCTAAGAGCAAATTCCCTTTACATTTAAGGTTTAACCTAGTTCGACAGACTTTTGAGAGGGGGTGGTAATCAGGTTGGAATTCAGAGGAACACCATAACCATGGCCTGTGTTGATTATCACAAAGCATTTGACCTAATTTCCCAAGATTATTTCGTGGGTCAAACAGTTCACATGAGCAGAATCATGATACTTTTGTGTAAGATCCTAAGGGAGTCTCCACGTTGCATGACTAATGATAGTACTGACCTGCTGGTTGTCTCTGATGGTGCACCACAGGTCTCTAGTTTCTGTTATATTCCCCTGGTGACGTAGCTGAAGACTTAGAAGACAGGCCTACCAAGTAAGCAGATGACACATACCTAGGAGGGACAGCTAATGTCGCAGATTAGAGAGTTCAGGTTCAAACTGTCTTAATTGGATGGACCGAATCAAGCAAATGGCAGTTTAAGAAGATAAATGGTTGACACCTTATTCATTGGTGTACAGGGAATAAGGTGTACACCTTATTCATAGGTGTACATTCATTGGCAGGAAAGGTTGGCTGCGTGGAAAAGGTCTAGGGATTTTAGTTAAGACCAAGTCTTATTTAGACTACGGGGTGACCCATTTTATCAACAACAACAACAACAACAAAACAAAACAAAAAAACCTCATGGGAATATGGATGGCATCGTGTCCAGATCCAGGGGGACAATAACACTGCTGTCTGCAGAACATCTGGAATTTTACAGTCATTTCCAGGGCAAGGGTTAAAGGAAATATTGTCTCCAAAAGGGTGGCGGGGGGCGGGGAGTGGGGCATCTGGAAACTTTCTTTTGTGGAGCAGTTGAAATAACAGAGGACACATAGCCCAGAGAAGAGACAGATTAGCCCATGTGGCACCGCAAGGCAGAAGCAGGATGTGATATGCAGCCTCCTAGATGGTGCCCGGTGATCCCCATCCCCTGGGGAGTGCATTCCCACCCTGAGCCAAAAATTTAAATTGTTAATTAAAAAGATGATTACTCAGAATTCTCATTATGCAAGACCCAGTCTAATTCAAAAGCAAGAAGGCAACGCTCACCAGGCTTCCTTACATCAGCAGGAAGAACTGAATGAGATACCATGTTATAGCCAGGGGCTATTTCACAGGCCGGGAAGCCCCTGCACGCACACGAAACAGGACTAGAAAATGCTGGATAATTGCAAGACAAAACATTTGGGTTTCTCCTCACTGCTTCTAGGATCGTGTCTTTCTCTCTGTGAATCAGACGGAACCCGTTCTCTGTGCGTTCAGCAGTTTTATCACTTCTTTACAGGTTGAGTTGCACCTTTATATTGGGACAAATTCCAAATCCTAAGAAGCCCAATTAAGTAAGGACATTAGAGCCTATTAACATAAGGAGGTAAGCATGGGAAAAGAGAAATACTTTCTCCATCTCAAACATCAATCCCTTTTACTATGGTCTTATTATCAGTCTCTCGTGTTGGAGTTCAAAATAGATCTTCAAGAAGTAGGGCAGCCCGGGTGGCTCAGTGGTTTAGCGCCGCCTTCAGCCCACGGCCTGATTCTGGAGACTGAGGATTGAGTCCCACATGGGGCTCCCTGCATGGAGCCTGCTTCTCCCTCTGCCTGTGTCTCTGCCTCTCTCTCTCTCTCTCTCTCTCTGTCTCTCATGAATAAATAAGTAAAATCCTAAAAAAAAAATTTTTTAAGAAGTATCTTGAATTTTCAAGAAGGACCTGAAGGGGAGAGATAGTCAATCAAGAGTAAACCCAAATGTGATCATAGCATAGTGGTTGGCACAAAGACGGAGCTCAGTAGATGCTTACTGAATTGGTTTGCATGAGATTGAATTGTATTGAACAGATTTAAACTGAAGCACTCAGGATGAGGCTTTTAATAAACCTTCATCTAACTGAGCTGGCTGGCAAAGTAAATCATGGTAAATCCACATCCTGAAATACAGTTCAATCTTTAGAAAGATGAATTCTCTGGTCCCAGAGCGGGCCAGAGGGGCATGTTCAGGCTTCTCTCTGTGTGCTAACAAGGAAATGTCTTCAGGATTTATTGCCCCTTTAGAAAACAACAATATGAAATAGCCAAAGAGTCTGTACACTTATCTTGTGTGTTATCTGATTGTATACTAAAAATATAAAGACGTGTATTTTTCAGAGCATATTTTATTTAGTTTATTTTGATGAAAGTCTACTCAAGTACACCAAACAGATTGTTGCATACTTCAAACTTTACCCTTTGATAATTTAGTGAGTAGTATATTTGCTTCCTAGTGCTATCATAATTAATGTGGTGAATTAGAAAAAAACAGCAATTTATTCTCTCACAGTTCAGGTGGCTAGAAAACTAGAAAATCAAGATTTCAAGCAGTGTTGATTCTTTCTTGGGGCCATGAGGGAGAATCTGAGAATCTGTTTCATGCCTTTTTCTAGATTCTGGTGGTTGCCAGAAATTCCCGGCATTCTGTAGTAGCAGTTCGACATCGCCCCAAATCCTTCTTCCATTGTCACATGGCCTTCATCTCTCTCTAGGGTCTCTGTATCTCTATATGGCCTTCTTATAATGACTCGAGTCATTGGACTTTGGGCCTACCCTAATCCAGGATGACCTCATCCTACCAATTACATGTGCAAAAATCCTAATTCCAAATAAAGTCATATTCTGGGGTTCCAGAAGGACATGAATTTTGAGGGGACATTACTCAATCTAGTACAAGCACTATACATCATCCTTTCAAATAGGGGAAATACTATATTTCACCTTATCAACTATGGTGGTATGTTAACTCAAATATGAATTTCTATAGAAGTCTTTTGCTTTCATTTAAAGGCATTTTGCGGGACACCCAAGTAGCTCAATCGGTTAAGCGGCACTCATGGTTTTGGATCAGGTCATAATTTCAGGGTCCATGGATTAAGCCTGGTGTCAGGCTCCCAGCAGGGAGTCTGCCGGAGGATTCTCTCTCCCTGTCCCCTCGGCCCCTCCTACAGCTTGCATGCCTGTGTGGGCTCTCCCCCTCTCTCTCTCAAATAAAAATAAATAAATATTTAAAAAACAATGGTAAAATGAAGGCATTTTTCTTCCTATATCCTCTGGGAAGATGAAGAAAATTTGATAGCCCTTCTTGTAATATTATTATAAGTGTTGTACCCCCAGGCTAATTTGTGCAAATCAAGTTTTCCAATTAAATTTACATTTTCCAAATAAAAATATTTGTTTTAATTGAAGAATAATTTGCATACAGTGAAATGCACAGGTCTTATGGGTACAATTAAATGAGCTTTGATAAATGTATACGCTAATGTAACTCATACCCTAGTCAAATATAGATTATTTTCATCACCCTCGAAAATTCCTTCATGCTTCTTTGCAGTCAACCCCAATCCTTCAAAGGCAACCTCTATTCTGATTTCTATCACCATACATTAGTTTTCTCTGTCCTTGAGTTTAATATAATGGAATCATACAGTTTGTACTTTTTTGCAGCTGGCTTCATTAGTTCACAAAACAATTTTTGCATATCTCTCTTTATTGATGAGTAGTATTTCATTGGATGATTATACCACAGTCTGTTTGTTCATTCACCTGTTGATAACCATTTGTATTGTTTCCAGTTTTAAGCTATTTTGAATAAATCTGCTAGGAACATTCAAGTATGAGTCCTTTGCAGATATTTGTTTTTATTTTCTGGAGTAAATCCCTAGGAGTGGAATTGTTGGGTCATAGGATAGATTTCTGTTAAACATTGTAAGGAACTGACAATTTCCCAGTGGTTGCACTGTCTACACTGCACCAGCAGTGTGAAAGAAAAGCAGGGGTTCCGTATCGTCACCAACATGGGTGCTGTTGATCTTTTATTTTAGCTGTTCTATCAGGTGGAATTTAATTTGCATTTCCTAGATGAGTAAAGACATTGAACAACTTTTTACGAGTAAATTGGCCATTCATATATCTTCTGTTTAAAGTGCTTGTTCAAGTCCTTTGTCCAAATATTTATTATTGGGTTGTTAGCCTTCTTTAGGCTAACAAAGAAGCCTAAAGAAGCCTGTAGAAATTCTTTATCTATTTTGGATCCAATTTCTTTGTCAAATATATGCACCACAAAACTTCCCCAGTCCATGGCTTGCCTATTCACTCTCTAAATTGTGTCCTCTAGTAAGCAGAAGGTTTTTCTAAAGATTCTACCAAGAAATTAGTATAACTAATACAGGGATTCAGCAAAGTCATAGGATATAAAATCGATGTACAGAAATCTGTTGCATTTCAAGACAGCAATAATGAAGCAGCAGAAAGAGAAATCAAGGAATTGATCCTATTTACAACTGCATCAAAACCCGTAAGATATCTAGGAATAAACCTAACCAAAGAGGTTTATTCTGGTCTCTGAACACTATGGAACACTTATGAGAGAAATTGAAGAAGATACAAGGAAGTGGGAAAACATTCCATGCTTATGGATTGGAAGAACAAATATTGTTAAAATGTCTATACTACTCAGAGCAACCTACACATTTAATGCAATCCTGATCAAAATAACACCAGCATTTTTTTCACAGAACTAGAACAAATAATCCTAAAATTTGAATGGAACCAGAAAAGATCCTGAATAGCCAAAGCAATATTGAAAAAGAAAAACAAAATGTGAGGCATCAAAATTCCAGACTTCAAACTATAATACAAAGCCGTAATCATCAAAACAATATGGTACTGGCATAAAAACAGACACATAGATTAATGGAACAGAATGGAGAACCCAGCTTTATGGTCAACTAATTTTGACCAAGCAGGAGAGAATGTCCACTGGAAAAAAGATCTCTTCAACAAGTGGTGCTGGGAAAACTGGACAGAGACATATAGAAGAATGAAACTGGACCACCTAATTACAACATATCCAAAAATAAATTCAAAACGGATGAAAAGCCTAAATGTAAGACAGGAACCATCAAAATCCTAGAGGAGAACACAGGCAGCAACTTCCTACTAGATACGTCTCTGGAGGCAAGGGAAACAAAAGCAAAAGTGAACTATTGGGACCTCAACAAGATAAAAAGCTTCTGCACAGTGAAGGAACCAATGAAGCTAAAAGGTAACCTATAGAATAGAAGATATTTGCAGTGACGTATCAGATAAAGGGCTAGTATTCTGAGTCTATAAAGAACTTACCAAACTCAACACCCCCCAAATAAATAATCCTGTTAAGAAATGGGAAGAAGACATGAACAGATATTTCTCCAAAGAAGACATCCAAATTAGGTTAACAGATACATGAAAAAATGCTCAATTACACTCATCATCAGGGAAATACAAATCAAAACCACAATGAGATACCATCTCACACCAGTTAGAATGGCTAAAATTAACTGGAAACAACAGACGTTGGTGAGGATGCAGAGAACGCGGAACTCCCTTGCACTATTGGTGGGAATGCAAACTGGTGCAACCTTCCTGGAAAACAGTATGGAGACTCCTCAAAAAGTTAAAAATAGAACTACCCTACAACTCAGCAATTGCACTACTAAATATTTATCCAAAGGATACAAAAATGCTGATATGAAGGGGCACACGCCCCCAAGGCATATAGCAGCATTATCAACAGCAGCCAAACGGTAGAAAGAGCCCAAATTTTTGCCCATTGACTGATGAATGGCTAAAGAAGATGTGGCCTATACACACAATGGAATATTAGCCATCAAAAACAATGAAATCTTGCCATTTGCAACAGCTCCATCCATGGAGCTAGAGTGTATTGTGCTAAGCAAAAGGAGTCTATTAGAGAAAGACAAATACCCTATGATTTCACTCACTCATACGCGGAATTTAAGAAACAAAACAGTTGAACATAGGGGAAAGGAAGGAAAAGATAAAATAAGGTAAAAAACAGAGACGGAGGCAATACGAGTTAAAGACTCGTAACTATAGAGAACAAACCGAGGGTTGTTGGAGAGGAAGTGGGTGGGGGTGGGTTAAATGGGTGATGGGCATTAAGCAGGCACATGCTGTGATGAGTTCTGGGTGTTATATGTAAGTGATCAATCACTAACTTCTCTTAAAATCTATACAGCTCTCTATATTAACTAATTTGAATTTAAATAACATAACTTAAAATCCCATCATGTAAGAATCAGAAAAAAATAGTCTATAATTGATCTCAAATTAACTATTGTATTTGGTGCAAGATAAGGTTCAGGATTCATTCTTCCCACACACACAGATATCCAGTCACTCAGCACAATTATTTGTTGAAAAGACTTTTCTCTCTCCATTGAATTACTTTGGTGCCTTCATCAAAACCAATTAACTGTATGAATTTTAGTTTCTTTCTGGACCATTTATTCATTGACATATTTGTCTATCTTTATGTCAATACCAAACTCTTGCGGTTATAGTAAGTCTTAAAATCAGGTAATGTGAGTTCTCCAACTTTATTTTTCCTTTTTCATGATCACTTCATAATTTACATTTCAATTTCTATTTAAATGCCAAGAACCGGGCAGCCTGGGTGGCTTAGAGGTTTAGCACCTGCCTTCAGGCCAGGGTGTGACCCTGGAGACCCAGGATGGAGTCCCATGTTGGTCTCCCTCCATGGAGCCTGCTTCTCCCTCTGCCTGTGTCTCTGCCTCTCTCTCTCTCTCTCTCATGAATAAATAAATAAATAATCTTTAAAAAATAAGTGCCAAGAACCCACTGACACTCAATTTGCCAAGAACTGAAATTTGAGCCTTATAGTCCATAGACATGTGTATCTCTCTATTTCTTTATGACTTTGGTTTTTCTCAGAAACATTTTGTAGTTTTTGGTGTAAATATCACACACACGTTTTGTTAAATTTATTACTAAGTATATTTCATTTTTGACACTATTGGAATGGCACTTTTACTTTATTTTCCAATTGTTGCTTGTACATAGAAATACATTTATACATGGACTTTGTCCTGCTACGAAACTACTTCTAAATGACCAGATCTAGTGAGCCGTTTTGTATACACCTTTTCTATATACACAATTCGATCTGTGAATTAAAAATTCTATTTCTTTCCAATCTTTTTGCCTTTTAATTTTTTTTAATTTCTTTTTCTTGTCCTTCTATAGTGGCTTGAACCTCTGGAATAATGTTGAACATAAATGATGAAAGAGAACATCCTGGCTTGTTCCTGATCTTAGGGGGAAACTTTCCAATATTTTATTTTTTCTTTTTTTAAAAATTTTATTTATTTATTTGACAGAGACACTGAGAAACAGAAAGCACAAGCAGGGGGAGGGGCCGAGGGAGAGGGAGAAGTAGGCTCCCCACTTTAGCAGGGAGCCCTACATGGGGCTCAATCCAAGGACCCGTGGATCATAACCTGAGCCTTAGGCAGATGCTTAACCAATTCAGCCACTCAGGTGCGCCAATACTTTATCTAAGTGTGGTATTATCTTTAGGTATTTACACGATGCCCTTTATCAGATTGAGAAAGTTTCTTCTATTTTTGGTTTCCTAACAGTTGTTGTTTTGTTTTGTTTTGTTGTCATGAATGGACGTCGAATTTTGTAAAATGCTTTGTCTCCATCTATTGAAATGTTCGTATAATTTCTATCTTTTATCCGTTATTGTGAATAATATTGTTTTGGGTTTTTTTAGATTTTTATTTTATCTTACTTATTCATGAGAGACACAGAGAGAGATGCAGAGACACAGGCAGAGGGAGAAGCAGGCTGCCCATGGGGAGCCCATTGCAGGACTCGATCCCCGGACTCCAGGATCACACCCTGAGCCAAAGGCAGATGCTCAACCACTGAGCCACCCAGGCGTCCCTGCTTGTTTTTTTTTTTTTTTGTTTTTGTTTTTTTTTAAGATTTTATTTATTTGAGACAGAGAGAGTGAGCAAGCGAGGGTGCAGAAATTGGGGAAGAGGCAGAGGAAGGAGAACAGACTCCCCGCTGAGCAGGGAGCCTGATGCAGGGCTCCATCCCAGGACCCTGGGATCATGACCTGAGCAGAAGGCAGACGCTTAACTGACTGAGCCACCCAGGTGCCCCACAATATTGGTTTATAATGCTCTTTTCTTATACTATCTTTGTCAAGGTTGGAAACAGGTATCACGGATGGCCTCAAAAAAACAAGTTGGGAAGTCAGCTCTCCTTTTCTATTTTCTCAAAGAACTTGTGTGAGAGTGATATTATTTCTTAATTAAATATTTGATAGAATTCACCAGTAAAGTCATTTAAGTCTGAAGCTCTAAGGTTGTTAATTATAAATTCAATTTATTTAAAAGCTAGAGAACTATTTCGGTTTTCTATGTCATCTCACATCCGATTTGATAAGTTGTGTTTCTCAAAGATTTTGTTGAATCTATTAACATAAATCGTTCGTAATACTTTTGTATTATCATTTTAATATTTTTAATATCTGTAAAGATGTCCTCTACTGATAATTCGCAATTTTCTTTCTTTTTCTTAATCAATCCTCCTAGAGAGTATCAATTGTATTAACCTTTTTAAAAGACCAACTTTTGCTTTTGCTAATATTTTCCCACTATCTGGTTTTAGTCCATCGATTTTTGCTTTTAACTTGATTGTTTCCTTCATTCTACTTACTATGGGCTTAATTTGCTCTTACTATTCTAGCTTCTTAAGGTGGAAATTTAAGTGATTTATTTTACCTTTCTTCTTTTTCTGATGTGAATATTTGAAAAGATAAATTCCTGTCTAAGCACTCCTTTCACAACATCCAACAACTTTGAGCAAGTTAGGTTTCTTCCTTTCATTTTCCATCAGTTTAAAGTATTTTCTAATCTCCTTGATAATTTCTTTTTTAATCCAAGGGTTATTTGCAGGTTTGTTTTTAATTTTCATGTATTTGACATTTTCCTGATATATTTCTGCTATTGGCTTTTAGAACATTCTGTATGCTCTCAATCCTTTGAAATTTATTGAGATTTGTTTTATGGACCACCTTTTGGTCTATCTTGGTGAATGACCCACATATATTTGGAAAGAATGAGTATGCTGCAGTTGTAGGAAACCGTGTTCTAGAAATACTCATTAGGTTAAGTTGGTTGATAAGTGCTGTTTAAATCCTCTGTATTCTTATAAATTTTTGTCAGGTTTCTCTATCAATTGCTGAAAGTGTGGTATTAAAATCTGCAACTCTAATTGTGAATCTGTCTAACGATAAAATTGTGAATTTGTCCATTTATCCCTTTAGTTCTGATGGCTTTTGCTACATGTATTTCGAAGCTTTGTTATCATGGTGAAAATACATTTAAGATTTTAATACTTTCTTGATGATTCGACTCTCTTACCATTATGAATGTCCCTCTTTATATCTGATAAAACTTCTTGTCTTTAAGTCTGCTTCATATGGTATTAATATAGCCACTCCATCTTTCTCATGATTGTTTGCATGGTTTCTCTTTTGTTGATCTTTTACTAGTAACCTATTTTCAATTTTTATGTTTAAAATGTGTCTCCTGTAGCCAGCATAGTTAAGTTTTTTGTTGTTATGCAGTCCATCAGATACTGCCTTTAAATTGAAGTGTTTGGTTCATTCATATTGAACGTAATTATTGAAGGAGTTGATGTTGAGCCTACCATTTCACTATTGGATTACTACTTGTCTTTTATTTCTCTTTTTCTGCCTTCTTTTGTATTAATTGAGAAGGTTTTTTCAAGAATTCCATTTTATCTCTGCTTTTGGCTTCTTGGCTTCTCGTTGTCTTCCTTCATTGTGTTCTTAGCTGTGTTTCTTAGTTTCTTAGTTCTCGGTTTCTTGATTAGTTGTGCTCAGGTTCACGTATCCATTGCTCTTCAATGGCTACTCTGTTATTAAGTCTATCATCCAGTGATTTATTTTTATATCTTGTATTTTATTTTTCAGTTCTAGAATTTCAGTTTCCCCTTGTTTTTATCATTAGTTTCCATTTCTCTTCTGCAATATCCATCCCTTTTCCTTAAATTATTTAACATGTTTATAATAGTTAATTTAAAGTACTTAACTGAACTGATAATTCCAATGCCTAGGCCATCGTGGATATTTTCCTTTGGTCTGCATTTTTTCTTGATCATGAGTACTATTTCCCTGTTCCTTTATGTGTGTCTCTTTTTAAAAATTCTACTCCTGGAGCTGAGATGCAGCTTTATTTTAAACTGAGTTTACTTTCGATTTGCCGAACTCCTAACCAGTGTCCCAATCCCTGTAAGAGTTGAATTCAATTCTCACAGGCCCCCAGAATTCAAAGACCAGGAGAATGTTTGTAGCTACATGATTTTTCTCTGCCCACCAGCCCTTCTTCCACTAGTGCTGTCTCGGTAAAATTCAGAAAGAAGGAGATGAATTTGTGGTGGTTTTGTGTATTTTTTATGAATGTATTTTTGTGCCACTTAGTAATTTATTGTTTCTCAGCAACATACACATTTTTCTTTGCTCTACTCTGTGATCCTGGGGTGATTCTACAGATTACATTTCTTCCTTGCCAGTTGGCTTAATGTTAGGTCCTGTCAACAGAGGGCATTGGAGAGACATCGCAAATCTGGAAGGGAAGAAAGGGGCTTTTTCTTCTTCCAGTGTTTCGTTTCTATTTGGTGGCAAATGGATCAGCATGCAGGGGCCCTGGCAGTGTTTCCCAGAGAGGAGGATAGTCCTTGGTTCACGTGTGTTACCAAAGGTCTTTCCTTTGTGTCTAAGTTTCTTAATTACTTACTCTTCTGTCAGCTTTAGGGGTAGTTATTACTTTCTGCAGTTACTACTTTAGGGTGCTCCTTTCTCTGCCTTCTCAGTAGTTGACCACTTTTCATGTAGTTAGCAGTTCTTTTTTTTTTTTTAAGCAATTCTTTATATTGAGTCTTTGTTATTGAAATTTCTCCGTGGCTAATGTCTTCTGACTGAACCCAAGGGTCTTTCAGATTCTAATCCCTCCTACCAGCACATGCTGTGTACAAAGCCCAATGGGTTTCTCCTTGTAGGGTTCTCTGTGTTTTGCAGGTCCACTCCTCCATTCCAGATGCAGGTCCCACTTTCAATGGTCCCCAGGCAGCACTATCTTTGCACACACTAATCCCAACTTCCTGCCATCCCTTCCCCACCTCCCTTACGTAAAGTTACCCTTCCAGATGGGCATCTCCTTCTAGAAAACTCCTCACACCTGTATCTACCTGTATCCGTCCATTCCCCAAGGTGTAGAGTTTTCTGCTATACTTGGGAAGGGCTCCTTTCTCTCTGGAATGTAGTTCATCAGGATTTCTTTGCATCCATCACTTTTTGCTAGCACCAGTGAAAAGTGCTGTTGCTTCCCATGACCAAAAGTTGTTCACATCCTTCTACATCCTAATTAGAAAGCAGAAACCTCTAGGTATACTTTCACATGCAAAGAAAATTTCTAGAAGGATACACTGTTACAGTGCTAAGAACTGAGAAGCGTGGAAAGGGAGTGAGCACATAAGAGAGAGAAATTCTTACTTTCTACTATAATCTTCATGAATTCATTCATTTAGTCCATGAATATTTATTGGGCACTTACCGTGTGCCACTGTTTCAGGCACTAAGAATATAGTAGAAACAACAACATAAAGTCGTGGAATTTGCATTCTCTCATAGAACTTATGTTCTAGTAGGGAGAGGCAGGCAACAAACAAATACATAACAAGTCAGGTGATAATAAATGCTATAAGACAAAATCAGGTGAAGGGAGCTAAAGCATGACAGCAGCGATGGTGCTATTTCATAGTGATGGTCTGGGAAGACTTCTGTCATCAAAGAATATTTGAGCAGAGACCTTAAGGAGCCTGAAGAGTGAGCAGCAGGGAAATGCAGGTGAAGGCCATTCTGGGTAGAGAAGAAAGCAAATACAAGAGCTCTGTGGTGGGTGTGCACTGGGTGTGTTACAAGAGAGCAAGGATATGAGATTCAGTGTGACTGAGGGGAGAAGGGAAGGGACATGAGTGCCCTATAGGCCGCTTAGCATCACTAGTTCTTTTTCTGAACCTGGCAGAGAAATGATGTGACTCACATTTTAAAAGACTCACTCTAGATGCTATGAGAACATGACTTTCATAGATTCTGTACTGATTTACTAATTTTCATTGTAAACATGAATATATGTGTGTACAACTTGTATAACTTGAAAATATAATTTTAAAATAAATAGATAACCTCAGCAGCCTGCTCCAAAACTGAGTCCCAACAGAATGCCCAGAGTTGCCTGAGGCCAGGTCCCATGAGAAAGCTGGATAGGGTCTAGGGCTCCACTTCTCAAAGTTCATTTTAACCCTTTCAGATTCAGGGTACCCAAAGGGTACCTGAGGACATAGGAGATGATGCGGGCCACATACAAATTGTGATTCGTTTAAGCATTCCCAACAGACCTAATATTTGGAATAATAGTAATAATCATCATTACTATTGTATAGTTAAATATAAAAATAATAACAGGTAAGTACATAAAATTATATTATAATAATTATAAAGATGGTTACTATTACTGGAATAATAACATGTGGAATGAAATCACAGTACTCTATACCATGCCTACACACACGCTTATGCACATACACATCCATTTTATTTTAAACATTGGCTAGCTCTGTAAAATCCTGCTACCAGAAGGTATTATCCAATTGTTCCCTACCCCCCCTTTTTTTCTTATCCCTTAAAGGGAAAAAGCATGGCAAAACTGGAATTCTTGAGGCAGCCGTGAGCTGAGTTGGACACACAGCCCTTTTTGGGGAGGGGACCTTGAGGTGTGAGAGGCAGCATCAGCCCTCTGCCTGGGGTGAGGTAGGGGGAGCATGGCCTGGGCGTGGGCTAGGAACAAGTTCATCTCTCCTGCCCATCCCATTCCCCCCCACTCTCTGCACCTCCCTCACCCCCAGGCCTTGGTTCCTGCTTGCACATGTCTGCTCCACTGCTGAGATGACTGATGGCAAACTCTTCCTAATCTTGAGTTGAATTCTGCCTCCCAGAAACTTCTCTCCTCTTACCCTCTGGATGGGGAAGTCCACTCTTCCCTTCCTATGGTAGAATAAGTCTTCATGTGTCTAGAGGAGGATCAAGACAAGGCTTACACTTCCAGCTTGCCTTGCTCACCTCACCTCTCTGTGATCTAGACCGAGGGCAGGCTCTTTGTACCCCTAGTCAGACTGAGAGCTTCTCTCGGGCAGGGACCGCTGGGCCTTTCACAGGGGTGAACATCTAGCCGATGCTGAATAAATATATATCGAGTAGAGTGATTAGTTAACAAATGAAATCAACCTGGGTGCTTACCCATCTTTACATGACTAGAATCTCACATTACTTTTTTTGCAAGTCTTATCAAAGATGAAGAAAAAAGAAAAGAAATGTCTAGGCATGTCTCCCCAACTCGATGGACTGTAGTAGATACTTTTTGGAATAAAAAACAGTCCCTATCCATTTCCTCCCCATTTCCCCAAGGACAGAGACCCCTGCCTTTCCTTAAACAGCTGGTAGAGGGGAAAGAGAACAGAATTCTTTAAGTGTCACATGCTAAGCCCTGACAAGGTGTCTTTCACCAATCACCTCACTTGATTTCTCATAATCCCCTCATGGAGGCAGCCTCCCTGTTCCCGCTTCACAGATGAGTAACTGGGTGCCATGTAAGCTGCCCAGGGCCTGTGACACCACAAACAGGACTGTGGAGATGCGTGCTTGACCCTAAAGCACTCCTTTTCCACAGCCCAGTATGTCTCTGGGAAGGAAAAAACAGAAAGAAGGAACAGAAATGAACAAAGAGAAATAATAAGAAAGTGAGGCAGTTGGAGATACTGGGTAAAAGAGAAAAAGAACGGTGGCTGGAGGAGGATGTAAGGTCAGATAGAGATTTCTTCTTCCCCTTCACCTTCTCCTCCCTCCTCCTCCTCCTTCTTTAAATCTATCTTTGTACAGAAGAGACCTAAGTGTGTTGCAGGCAAAGTGGAGCAAGACAGAGGGGTGGGGTGGGTGTTTGAGAGAAAGAGCTGAGTAGGTGAAGGTCTTGGAGAAGAGGTCTGAGCTGGGGTTGGGGCATGGCTAGATGGCTTCACCTGGAAGAGACAAGAGGGATTTTGCTGTCTCAGATTCATCTGGAAGGACAAGAGGGAGGCAGACTAACATTTTTAAGTGACAGCTAGAGCCTGAGCAAGGGCTTTGCACACATCAACTCAGTTTGTCCTCGCAATCTGCTTGTGCTATAGCCATTGGTGTCTGTCTTACAGGTGTTCTGTTATTGGGAACAGAAGAGAGGGCCCAGCAGGCACGAGGGAAAGCAAGGGGAATGGAGAGGTGAGGGCTGTGGGAAACACATGGAACTCCATGTGGAACTCCATGGTCTCCAGCCCACATGGGCTGATGTGGGCCTCGCCATCAAAACCATGTGGTCCCCCAACATAGAAGAGTTGCTCTGTGGCCCTTTACAGAAAATGTTTGCGGAGCCCTCTAGTACTCCATCGGCTCCCTGAAGACTAGGACCATGTCTTACTCTTTTGTCTATTACAGGAAAGTGCCTAAAATGCAGGAATATCAATAAATATTAAGAAAACATCAGCACCTTTTTCAACAGTCTGCTCTTCACTCATTGTGAGGAAGATTGGGATTGTGGCCTTTTTAAAGCAGTATGCTCTGCCATTTTGATACCCTCATTTAAAAAAAAAGGGGATGAGGGATGAAGGCACTGCAGGAATATTTAGTATAGCACCTTGAAACTCTGACACTGGACTGATTTTATGGACCTTGATGTTTCTGTTAGATGCAAGCTGTCAAACTACACCTGAAAACCCCAATTATGCCCAGATCCAGCCAAAGCCACATTTTCAACTTGATTCTGTTCTTCTAAACTATAAATTTTCCAACTCAGCTCAGTGAAGAGTGACATAAAGTTGCACATATGTGGTGAGTTATTTTATAGGCCCTCAGATCTAAGAGCACATGGCAGCTATAGTGTTGGCAATGAGACCCAATGAGAAATTGGCCTGGTTCTGAAATATCATATTCCTAATTAGAATAAGGACAATAGCATTGAACTGGACAGATACGATCTCCAGGGAGAACCAGGCCTGGTGGTGGTGGTGGTGGGGGGGGTATCAGAGAGCATGAGAGCCCAGGGATGCATATGGAGAAGGCCACAGTTATTTGATAGATAATCATGTATATTCCCATCAACCTCAAAGGAATGGCTAAGGATGGGTTCCTTTTCTGTCTTTTCCTCCTGGAATAAAATAGGGTTTATCATGGGACCAAGTGACACAACCGAGGGTCCTATGCCTACCACCTTCTCTATTTTTCCCAGACAGCTTTTAACTTGGAGGGCCCCTTCTCAACTCAAGAAGGAAAGACAGTTGAATAAGATCTGTTCCTATTAGACAATGAACAGAGGCTCAGTTGACCATCCACGTGCTAAATGACACAGTCATATTAGCTTCAATCTATTGTGTATTCCCTGTGAGCCAGGCAATATACAAAGTGTTGGAAACAGCTCATTTGCTCCTCATGGCAACCTGTGATCAGGTGCTAATGTCTGCATTTTCACAGTGGGAGGGTTGGAACTCAGGTGAAAAGAGGCAGTGACAGGGATGGGAGGCAAGGACTAGGCTGCCTGGACACCAGTGGTATACCACAGAGTCTCATGTGCAAGGTAGTAGCTGTCCTCAGGGTTTGCCCTAATTGAGAAGAAAACTCAACTACACACACACACACACACACACACACACACACACACACACACACCAGTGAAAATCCAACCTAAGGACGCAGGGGACTGAGGTACAGACCTGAATGGCCCTCCAATAGTAAACACAGGAACCGGAGGAAGGCTAGGAGGCTCTCTGGAAGAGCTGATCCTTGGAGGACCGCAGACCCACTCCCGGCCCTGGTGGACACTTGCTGCCTTTGCCTGCTTGGCCAGAGGGGCTCAATTATTATTTGTCAAGTTGACTAATAAATGGAAGTAATGCCACTAATCAGTGTCTACTTCTCCATGAACACAGTGAGACTCAGTACCCACCATCCAGGGCATAACTGGGTGGCTCTGTCCCCTCAGGCTGGCCTCTGGTGGGCCCACTGCTCTGCACCTTGCTTGCCTGGCCTTAGCGCTGGCACTCACTTCCCTGAGCCATCACAGAAGAGGCTGGCTTCACTGTTAAGTCCCCATCCCGGCCTGGCTGTGGGCCCTTTACCTACTCTTAGGCCCACTGTCTCCCACTGAAGCTCCCCTGCTCCAGCCCCAGGGCTAAAGGTGAAAGAAATGGCAAGGAGGGCAGCACAGAGAGACCCTGCCATTTCCAAGGCTTCACAACCGACCAGAGGGCATTGGCCATGGCTTTCTTGTGCTTCTTGGCTCTTTGCCCATGTGGCCTGGTGCCCGGGCTGTGCTTTGCACTCAACCTCGTAAAAATCAACCAGCCTGTCTGATGGCAAAGAGGGGGCTCCTTCCACCCTGGGGCTCAGATGCTCCTGTGCAGTAAATGTGCATCAGCAACAGGGGATGGAGACGAGGGAAATTTAAACGAGGCTTAGGGGATTGGAAAATTATTCGGTGAAATGTTCCTAAGCTTTCTCTGCTTAATACCCATAAATTTCAGGGGTCGTGTACGCTAACAGCTTTTGATTTATGATGTGCTTATTCTCGCCTCGTGTCTCAGCCAAATCATGAAAGAGGAACAAGAGTAAAAAGAGCCTTTTAAAAATGCTTCGGGATCCATCATGGGGCCAAGCCATTTCTGCCCATCTTTGCCCACCACTTTGTTCAAACAAGGGCTGTGGGTGCTGACAGCCCAGGAGCTAATTGGTGTTGGACGCCAGCCCACCAGGAGCCCTCCTCCTCTTAGAAACTTCTCCTCGCCCCTCCTAGGCCCCTGCTACTGGTGAGGCCTTTGCATGGCTGCTGAGGGCAAGGAAGCAAAGCAGGCCCTGGGTAGACTCTGTGTGGCCGGGTCCCACACGGATATTCCCAAGGCCGCTAATTAAAACACCTGCAAGCCCACCGGCGTGCTCCTGTTTCAGGGCCCAGGGGTTGCAAAGCTCCCTGCTAATGCAGAACACAAATTAGCAAAGCGCCACATCAGCCTTTCTTGTCACAGTAGGGCGTCATTGTCATATTTATCAGCACAGTTCCCTGTAGGATGCTGGCGGGGTATCTACAGAGCCAGGGGAGCAGGCCCGGGGCCACGGGGGAGGGCACGCCCACTGCCCACCTGCCCACCTGCCTCGGCACCTGTGCTCCGGGGACCCACCTGAGCTCCGGGAACCCACCTGCGCCCCCACTCTGACTGCAAGCTAATGCCTCCCGCTCTGCTCCTGCACCATGACCAGGGCCTTCATGCTAGTTTTCAAGGTTTTTTTGCCTTCTTAATGGAAATTCAGGGTTTGTTTTTGGTTTTGTTTTGTTTTCTCATTAAAAAAGAAAAATGGTATACCTTTTATTTTATTTTTTACAAAAAATATATTTCGAAGAACAGTTATTCTTTTATTTCAAAGAACAGTTAGTTCTTTATTCGTTGACCAAAATGCAACAGCCGGGGACCCGGCCGCGAACTAATTACAGACGGAGGGGAACACAAGCACCCTTGGTCCCCAGCACCTTAGCCTCGTGCTTCCCTTGCAGAATTAAGGTTACTTTGGCACATCTCCCTCCACTCCTCTCCTTCTGCTCTGAGTCTGTCTGGCTTCTGCCCTCGGGGCCCTGGAAGGCATATTTTACCCCCCAGACACTCAACCACTGAGCCACCCAGGTGCCCTCTATCTGAGATTTCTTAGCAAATGAGTGGCTAGAGCGTATGGGTGTCCTACAAAGATAACCTCATGTGATGCTTGGGGTGGGGGGTGGGTTGCTGCAGGCAGAGAGGTGGATCTGGAAGCCATGGCTCTGGTCCAGATGGAAGGTGCTAGTGAGAATATGAGCAAGGGCAACAGAGGGGGGAAGTGGGAAAAGTACAGGCAACTCTTTAGGAAAAGCAGCATCAATTAGGATTTCCAACTGGAAGGCACGAGGTAAGGCAAGTTTGGGATTCTGAAACTGTTCTCTTGGAGAAGCTGTAGTGATAGCTTCTGTGGAAACAGAATAAAGGAGAAGATGTGGGGAAGGAGACAAATAAGACGTCCAGCTTTGGAAATGTTGAGTTTAGGGCGCCTGTGGAACATGTGGGTGGAGACGGCCATTAAAATAGTTGAAATTCCAACCCGGAAGCTGTGGAGCTAGCTGAGCAAGCCTTCGGGTACATAACCCCCTCACGTAGGGACCCATCTCCTTTTCTGTCCATATATCTTCAGTCCATCTAGAAAACACGCAAGGAGTGCTCTCTATGCGAGGCCCATGCTCAGGTGGTCAGCAGGCAAGGGCAGTTCACAAGCAGAGGCTATTGCTGGGCTGATAGGACTGAGCCCTGCCACTAGCTACTTGGCCATTGGCCTCCGCGCTGGAGGCTCACACAGCAATCTTGATGCCATCACTACTATCAGGTGAGGAACCCAAACCAAGGGCAGTCGGTTAATCATCCAACTCTTGGTTTCAGCTCAGGTTATGATCTTGGGGTCATGAGTCGAGCCCTCGTCAAGCCCTGTGTTGGGTTCTGTGCTCAGTGCAGTCTGCTTGGGTTTCTGTCTCCCTCTGCCTGTCCACCAACCCCCCCCCCCCCCGCCCACCTCCTTGCTCATGCTTGCGCTCTGTCTCTCTCTCTCAAATAAATAAATCTTAAAAAGGTAATGAAGTCATAAGGGTGGGGTCCCAATCCAACAGAACTGGTGTCCTTATAAGGAGAGACACCAGGGGGGCAAGCACACAGAGGAAAGACCATGTAAAGACACAGCAAGTAGGTAAGCATTTACAAGCCAAGGAGAGAGGCCTCAAGAAAAACCAAATGGCCAGCACCTTGAACCTGTACTTCTAGACTCCAGAATGATGAGAAAATAAATCTCTGTTGTTTAAGCCACCCAGCGTCTGGTATTTTATTATGGCAGCCCTACCAAACTAATACAGACACTATGAATACCTTCTCTTATTTAGCATGGGAAACAGATCACCTATTTTCATCCTACAAATACATAATCCAAATAAATACAACTTGTTCTTATAAACTTTTTGTTTTTATTGTATTTTGTGCTGCTTCTTCTTCATATTACTTCCGAATCAGCCTACCCTACTCCTCTCTCTAGTCCTACCATGGTTTATCATTATGGCATGGAAGCTTCCACCCCTCTCTCAGACAGCTAAAGATAGCTGAGGGCAAGAACTGGTTGCACTGATTTGTAGCCCTTTGTGTAATCTGAGGGCTGCCCAGAATGTTCTAATCAAAAGGCACCCACTTAAAGAAAAACATGTGTCGTCTTCCATTCCACTGAGGTGCCGACACTTGAAGCCAAAGAAGCCAGAGATAAAACTGTTGACCTCAAGATTTTTTATCCTGCTTCTTGAGGGCAGTTTGGACACAAATTCACTGAGAGTGGACAGTGGGTAAGTGAAATTAATGGTGCCACATAGCATCATCTAAACGAGCATGGCCCAGAGGGGGACATGAAAATGTCTAGCTGCCTTCGTGGCCATGAGACATGGACCTATAGCTCCTATGATGTCATATCATATACATCACGTCTGAGCTCCTTGTCACCACTGAGCCAGACTTAACATTAACTAGGGAGACAGGATATCAGTGACCCTGACTTTCAGGGCAGACATTCTCTCACTAGAGGACTGGGCCTGCTGTGACATATGATCCTGCATGGGAGCTAGCAGGCAGCCTGAACTGCAGCTTAGAACTGACAATAAACATGGTGACCAGCTGTGGGATGCTGGGAGATGGCCACTCCAGAGAGGGCAGCCAGAAGTCTAAAGGATAGCACAACTTCCTCAGAATTAGCTTCACCAACAGGGACATTCTCAAAGGCTGCTCTGCCAACCAAAGGATAACTTCAAGAGACACTATGGGAAGGACTCAGAGGATCATGTCTCTATGGATGAACGAGGAATGCCACCTGGGATTTAGCTCCAAACCCTTGGATTAGAGACGTGGACAGCCTAGGGCTCAAAACAGCACTTACCAAACTTCAGATCCCTTAGGTACAACCTTTGCAAAATTCGTAATGTCTGAATACCTCCTATGATGACTGATTTTATGTGTCAACTTGACTAGACCATGAGGTGCTCAGATTTTTGGTCCAACATTATTCTGGGTGTATCTGTGAAGGTGTTTTGGGATGACACTAACACTTGTGGACTAAGTAAAGGAGAAAAGTACCCTCATGTGGGTGGGCCTCACCCAATGAATTGAAAACCTATGAGTAGGATTAAAAAAAAAATTTGAGTAAGAGGGAACTCCTCCTGCCTGATGGCCTTTGAGCTAGACATCCACTTTTTTCCTGCCTTTGGAGTCAAACTGAAACATTAGCTTCTCTTGGGTCTCAAGCCTGTGACTAGAACTGCACCATTGGTTCTCCTGGGTTTCCAGCTTGCTGACTACACATTAGGTCTTTTAAGCTTCCATAATCATATGAGCCAATTCCTTTTTTTTTAAGATTTCATTTATTTATTCATAGAGACACAGAGAGAGAATGAGAGGCAGAGACACAGGCAGAGGGAGAAGCAGGCTCCATGCAGGGAGCCCAACGTGGGACTCGATCCAGGGTCTCCAGGATCACGCCCCGGGCTGCAGGCGGCACTAAACAACTGTGCCACCAGGGCTGCCCCGAGCCAATTCCTTACAATAAATTTCTGTCTATCCATCCATCTAACCCATTGGTCCTGGTTCTCTGATACACCTAATAACCCTAAAACACCTCCTATACTGCATTTACTTAATACTTACTTTTTAAATGGCTTATTGAAATAAATACATTTTGAATCCAACTTCATGTCATATTCATAAATCCAAATCAAGTATTTGTTGTTAACAACATAAATATATAAACTAACTGTAAAATTAAATGTGCACTTACTAAAAAAAAAATAGTCGTCCTGAAAACACATACTTCTGACGGTAACTGTATATGGAACGAAACTGTCTCTCATTTCAATTCCTAGCAAATGGAGATCAACTATATATCTTTTTAAAGATTTATTTATCCATTAGAGAGAGAGAGTGTGTGGGGGGGGAGGGCAGAGGGAGAGAGTGAATCTCAAGCAGACTCCCCTGCTGAGCACGGAGCCAGATGTGGAGCTGGATCCCAGGATCCAGAGATCATGACCTGAGCCGAAATCAAGAGTCAGGTGCTAAACCTCCCAAGCCACCCAGGTGACCAGAGATCAACTATATTTTATAGTGAATCCCACTTCTTTTTAAAGTAGAAAATCCTCTCTTAGGCATCAAAAATAATACGCAATACACAATACAAGGAAAAGAGCGCCATTAATGTGTGTTTTGGTTATCAGTTGCTGCTACACTCAGAACTATTCCAAAATGTGTGGCTTGTTACGTCTCACCATTTTGTGTGTCAGGAAGTCAGGGAAGGTTGGACTGAAGAGTTTTTCTCTGATCTGTGTAGCATCAGCTGGGGAGGCTGGGATGGGAGGATCCCCTTCCAAGGTGGATTCTGCACCCACAAATCTAGCAGCTCCATGTTTCCTGTTTCTTTGTTTCCCCACCCCATCACTACTCTGTTGTCTTTTTGTCCAGGGGCTTCCACAGAGCTTTGGCTCTCAGCAGCATGGGGCAGCCCTGGGGCAATCCACGTCTTACGTGGTGGCTCCAGGGCTCCAAGAGTGAGCATTTGGAGTCCCAAGTGGAACTGGAAGACTCCTGAGGTCAGTCCTGGAACATTCCTTTGGCCACATCCTAGAAGCCAAGCAAGTCACTTAGAATAGCCCAGAAACAAGGAGAAGGGAATCAGACCCCACAGCCTCGTGAAAGGGATGCCGAAGAATCTGTGGCCATGTTTATTCCTCTACTCCATTTTTATGTGCTCAACAAGAAAAAAAGTTCTTAGACATGAGATTTCCGCATCACGGATAAAAGTGCATACCATATATCCAGAACTGTCACAGGGGACAGGCACACTGGAGTGAAGGCTTGGGTTTGACTTCGAGATCAGTTGTAGAACTTACTGGATGACCTTGAGCCACTGAAACTCTCTGCTTAAATTGACCGAATCTCGAGGTTTTTGCCTGTGAAGTAGAATAATGATACAGTCCAGGACTACTGTGTGGATAACTAGTACAAAGCCTACATCATCATGGTCCCTTGGTAACCGGTAATGCTTTGAAGCAAACCCAGAGAACAGTGGGGATTTTACAAAAGTGTTTTTAAAATACTATAGTTAGGATAAAAACCTAAGCCTAATCCGAAGGAGAATGAAACACGATAGGAAAGGTCTTCTCAGGCTCAAAGCCACCGTTTTTAGAGGAAACCCACCACGGGCATCTTTAGAGAATGTGAAGGTTACCCCCTGAAATTGCTGCCACAATATATTTGAAATGCCTCTACTTAGCAATCATGGCAAAATAGCACCATTTTTTAAAAACTCTAATTAATCAGGTGTTTGGGGAGGTAGGAGAAAGTGAAATTCGTGGCGGGTTGGCACGCTCCGATCCGCAGGTGCGCAGCGGCGGTGGCGGCCCTGCCTGCAGAGGAGCATTCTGGAAAGGGGCCCATATGGTCTCACCTGGCGCGATGCTGGGGGCAGGGTGAGCGTTACCGTAATTCCCTCTCCCCAGGGCAGAGACCAGGGATGCTGGGCCCACGGGCTACCCCGCATAATGAAGCGCTGTCTCACCAGATGGTCACAGGAGTGAAAACCTTGTTTTTGTGAAACCTAGACCTAACTCCAGCTGAACTACATAGTGCTGCTCAGCTATAATATCTGCTTTATTTTCCAAGAATGCAAATAATACAGAAATCGAAGACAGACTGTTTTGCTCGGAATACTCCGAGTGGTTTTACCATTTTGGGAAAATCATGTCACTGGCAACAGGACCCGCTTGTGTCATCTGAGCCACCAGACAGCACTGGGGGAGGCCACACTTTGGGTAGCGGATGTCAAGCACCTGACCCCTCATTCTGGCATCCAGAGCAGGGGGCCTGCGCCCGAAGTAATTATAAGTTACTTTGCCTTTATTCCTCTTTTCATTTCAATTGTGACATTACACTGGTTTTTCTTAGATTGTGGGTGCGGGTGGGCTGTATTATCTGGGACTGTAAACAGGGCATCAGAAATGCTGGTCATAAAAATGAGGGTTGAGTCTGATGGGACTGAAAGCCCACTGCTTTAAAAGAAGTTTGCTGTGGATTAAAAAAAAAAAAAAAAAAAAAAAGCCTTTCCAAGTGGAAACACTGGGGGAATCATTTCCTTTCTGGAACCTGTTGGACCTGGGAGCAGCCAGGCCGGGGCTGAGCAGGAGCAGCTGGCTCTGAGGCATGAAAGAGCTCTTTCTCTTCGGCCCTCACAGGTGAAAAGACAGGGACGCCCCATTGGCTTCTCAAAAGTGAAGGCAAGACTTCACATGGCCATGTGACCCTCCGCAAGTTATCTAACGTAAGCCTCAATTTCCCTACCTGTGTAATGGAGATAAAAATAGTCCTCATTTTGACTTCCTGTGTGGTTTAAGTCAGATAAATAAGATAAGGCATGATTAATGCTTCTCTCAGCTTCCCTGAGCATATGACGCTCAATAAATGGGAACATGTATTTCTTACCACTTGCACAGCACTTTACAGTTTACAAAGCCCTTTTCCATATACTGTTTCCTTTGACCTTTATATACATTAACCCAAATAACCTTTGGGGTGTTATACAGCTTGTACAGTATTATATGCCGTGATCTAACAAAGTTGGGGTGACACCAAATATTGGGCATGTTCTTTCCACGACACTGCGCTGCCTCCGCCCATCCTGACATTATCATTCCTGCAATCGCTCATTCAGCAAATATTTATTGAGCACTTGCCCCATTCCGAGCACTGGAGCTCAGCAGTGGGGACTGACAGGGAAGAGCATCCTTGGGGAGGAAGGGAGGCCCAGGGCTGCCACCATAGACACCCTGGGTCACACTGGTGACCATTCAACTGGCTTTCCCTGCTCAGAATCCATGCTGCTCCGTTTATATTTATTCCATACATCGCTGAGGTCAAAAGTAGCCCCCAGGAAGAAGTTACTGAAGGAGGAAGCTGGGGGAAGTTCTGGAGGGAAAAGTGCCCCTGCTAACAATTGAAGTCCTCAGCAATGCAAGAGGGGGAGCCTCTTCAGAATGGGGGCTGGGCTGTCTGCATCCTTTGCAGACACCAGGGAAGAAGAGGCTGAGGCTTGCCCTGGGAGGAAGACCTTTAGGATCCATTCAGTCTAAAGAATCTAGGAATCACTCCAAGACCACTTCTCGGAGAACAGGTTTTTGCTTTTAACGTGTCCCTTCAAATGTCGGATGTTTTTCCCTCAAGTTCATTATTCTGGTTATATTGTAACCTTGCAGCTTACACAGGAGGGGTGAACTGGCTTGAAAATGGTCTGGAACTTAAGAGATGCCGCGGTCCCAATGGAAACTCCTCTTATCCTGTCCTAAATCTGTATTCTCGGGGAAAAGAAAGAACACTTCCTGGAAACTGATAATCTACCAAGTGCACAAGCAGAACATGGGAATCTTGGCCAAAGGAGGCCTTGGGTTTGCTTGACTTTGTCCGAGAAGCAGTATAACCCACGCTCCCTGCTGTCAGAATCCTACAAGGACCAGCCAGGTCTTTGGTCCCATGGAATTTTTTTTCTTCAGGTATGAAAATGTTAAATATAGTCCATAAAAACAGTGACCTAATCTGTGCCCAGGAATATATATTTTTAAGTGACTATAGTTCCAGTTTATTCCACATTACTCTGATCTCAAACCAATTAGTAGAAACTCAGTACTTGACCTTAGCAGAGATCGGGGCTGATTTGGAAACATAAGCTTGTAAGACAAACTTTTCTGAGTGTCTTTTTTCCTGATTCTGCTAATGGAGAATTTTGGTCCCTTTATTTGTTCCTGGGTTCATGACAAATGACTCCTAACTGAAAGGACGGGCAATAGAAAGAAAAGACCAGTCCTCTATACCATTACAGATCACTGGCTTCCACACATTGTCACACACATCACACCCAACCTGGCTTTATAACTTCAGTTCCCTGGAGAGAGTTTATATTCACTTGGTCTCATTAAGGCATCACGCAATTGTTACAGGTCTCACTGTGGGACCAATTAACCATTTCCATATCAGGCACCGGTATAACCGCACCATACAGTTTGCCCTCATTATTTATGTCAAGTATTTAATATTAATCATGTTACAAACACTCAAAACAAGTGCTATATTTTCATACTGTGGGTAGTATCCACTTGAAGCATTTTTACAAATGAGCTCTTACGAGGGATACAATCATAAATGCTGGAGCATCTCACGGCATCTGAAAGGGATTATATTATGTTATGTTCACAACATGAGGGGAAGTGCACAGACAGTCACGAACTGTATTGACCTCCAAACCTCATGGCAAATTCCCCCAGTACAGGCAACGACGGCAAGATACAACTCTCAAGACTGAAAAATGACAGAAATCTTTTCCCAGGGTGGCGTTCTTTACTCATCAATAAGCCCCATGCCTCACATGACATTTTCGAGTTATTCTCTTTGGGATGAACAGCATATTTTAATAGCTAATTGTTAGATTAAGTCCTGATTTCACCATAATTTCCCAATAGCAAGGGAATTGGGAATCCCAAAGGACGGTGAAGAAAGGTAGTCAGGCTCTTTCTCAAAAGGCCATAAAGAAGGAGAATGAACCGTATCAGCTTGTAATAGTTCAGAAACAGGGCCAAAGGAATTCTTTGCATTACATGACCTCCAAATCCTGTTCTCCAAAACAAAAAGCATCACTGCCCCAACGCTGGCTTTCACCTTGTGGTGTCCTCTTCGGTTCTTCCTGTCCTTGTTCACAGTTGCCTGTCACACAGGATTAGAGTCCTGACACCAGCCGCAGGCCAGCTCGAAGGCTGCGTCCAGGGCACACCCTACACCCTCAGGTATGGCCTCTGCGGTGTTAACATGGGTCAGGCGGCGGGGCTCAGGCCCAGCTCCGGACACCAGGGAAAAACAGACCCCTTGGTGTTGGACCCTGGTTTTCTCATCAGAATGATGATGTCCCAGGATGACTTGTGGACAAATGTGAAAGAGGAAAGAGGAAACCTTTCCTTCCATCCAAAAGGAAACAACCCAGCAGGTCTATAAGCTGACAGCCATATGCTCCTGTTGGCCCTACAGTCCCTTCTGAAGGGCACCAGCAGATGTGGGAGGGAGAGAGATGGCCAAGCACTCATGGGAAGGGGCATGGAACAGGCTCTCTCCTGTGGGTTTTATCCCAGCACTTCTTTGTTTCGTGCCATTTTCCGACGGCTGGACTGCAACCCGGTGAGGGTCATCCCTTGCTCGGCCAGCCCCGTGTTTGTTCCCGAGGTTAGCACCCAGCCTCCTGAAAAGCTGCATGTTCCTTTGGGATTAATCTCCAGCCGTATGTTTCTGTTTTGAAACGATGACGGCTTTCTGCTCTATAATGATCAGCACAGAGACAGAAAAAAGGGCAAAGGCTTTTGTTACCAAATATTTAGCTCCCAAAAGTTGAGTCACTATCACGGGGCTAACCAGACAACGTCACCACCTTGCACAGCACAGCACTGACACTCTTTTTCCCTGGCACATCAATTTTCTCGTAACGGCCAACTCCACTCCGTCTCTGTATCGTGCGCCTCATGGAGAAAGTAAAGCCGACACTCCTCAGCCAAGCCCCTTCCTCAAAGGGCTGGCACCGTGTGTGTGCAGGAGTCCACGATCATTCCCGAACATTAGCGACACCGGGAAACAAGGTCCGCTTACGTGATCGACCAGCGCGGCTGCTGAGAAAGGAATGCACACCTGCTTCCCCACAAATAAAAAGTCAGGTGGACCGTGCCTGAGTTGGTGGGAGAGCAAAGAGGAGAGGGCGCAGGGTTCTGTGCCACCAGATTCTCTCTGAAACACAACTGGCCACGAGTAACAACAGCCACCGCAGGGAAGCCTGCGGTGTGGATCCCAGAATATGCTCCCATTACTCGGGGGTGTCACACAGACTCAGTGGAGTGATTTTCAGCTTAACACAAAGTGAGAACTGCCGGTGGGTAATAAATTCCTTTCTGTTCTAAAATAGTCCGCAAGGTAATCATTGCAAGAAGCAAGAGGTGTTTTATCTCCTTGGTGGTGGCAAAGTGCCTCTTTTGATTGCAAAGCGCTGATTTATCCCCAAATGCACAGATCCTGCTTGCTCGTCTCCTGTCTCACCCCTCGTCCCACCCTCCTGAAGGATGTTCTTGACTGTGTCAACACTGCCAGCGGAACCCAGCAGCAAAGTTTGTCACCAGCGTGCCATCCCGGCCAGGCTCTTGGCTGAAAGAAGCAGGAACCCCACTAATGCTAACATTTGAAGGATGGGGGGGGGGGGACTGACCTCTGGAGGGCTGATTTGCACTCGACGCCACTTGCCTTCTGGCCACTGTGGCCAAACAGCAGCATCCCTCATCAGGCTGCCCCTGAATGTCGCCCACCAGTGCCTAGCAGCTCGGTGGTGGTGGTGGGGCGGGGGGGGGGTGGTTGGGGGTCACTGTGGAGCCAGCTGCTCTGAAATCCCCAACGTGCATAAGTGTAGGTCAGAACAAGCCGAATTTCAATCAGCCGCGAGCATAACCGAAATGGCCCTTGTGCCTGCAGCTCCTCTTCTCAGAGTTTCAATCTAAATCTCAACATCTGACAAACCGCGGGTGAGGGTTTGCAGAAATATTAGGGAAGAACCGTTGCCAGAACTGAAACCGAGATGAATACAACAATGAAAAACACTTAGAACCCCGTGGGCTTGCGGCCAGGACATCGGGACCCAGTGTTGCGCGAACCAGCAAATGCAGGCGTCGCCACAGCGGTTCACACAGAGGTGCCAGCAGAGGTTTACAGCCGAGACTGGAGTGTGGCGCTCGTGCAAATGCGGGGGGGGGGGGGGGGGGGGGGACCATGAAGAAAGAGAAAGTGACAGATCCTCCCCCACCCCAAACCTTGCGAGCCACTCCTTCCATCTCGGAAATTTTTCCGCGGTTTGGGTGATCCTGAGGGTCTCTGAACCACACTGGAAAAATGTCACAATGGATGTTTGAATTAAAATCCGGTAGATCTGCCAAAAGACCAATTGTTTAAAATTGGCAGCATTCCAGAGAACTTCCTAGGCTGCCTGCTGCCCCCGGGGGCTGAGAGAATTGCTAATTCCAGAGAAAGTTAATTATCACCTTATTGATAAAGGGGTAATTTTTTAAAGCTTATGGTGTGGCTTTTGTGAC
The DNA here is from genome assembly GCF_048418805.1 of Vulpes vulpes. Taxonomy (NCBI): domain Eukaryota; kingdom Metazoa; phylum Chordata; class Mammalia; order Carnivora; family Canidae; genus Vulpes; species Vulpes vulpes. Next base: position 193,566,983 of record NC_132780.1, read on the forward strand.
TCATTAATTAAAATTTAGAGTAATTTACTAGACACAGTGGCGGCTTCTGTTACGTTATATACGGCACCAAACCATTTGATTTTTCTCCCAGGGGCTGTTGTTAATCCCCCTCCTCTCTCCTCACCTGTCTGCCTCAGGAGGCAAGAAATAAATAAATAAATAAATAAATAAATAAATAAATAAATAAAATTAAAAACGTGTAAACCTCCCAGCAGCCTTGAGGGAGCCGGCTGAACCAAGACGTCCAGGGAGGCTCTCCAACAAAGCTCCCTCCCAGCCTGTCAAGGTGCCCACCCAGACGGGGGAGCACAGATGCTCACGCCAAATAAAAAAAGGGGGGGGTGCGGGGAGGGGGCTGCTGCTTGCACAAACTTCAGCTGCAAACCGGTAGATGTTGCGCCCCTTGGGCTGGGAGCTGGGCAGGGAGCTGGGCAGAGGCTGCCCTTGTCCTCCCTCCTCTTCTCTTGCTCGCCCCCCACCCTCCCCGGGAAGCAGAGGGCTGGGTGGAGGGTGGAGGGTGGAGGAGGAGCGTAGGGCCCCGACCGCCCGGTGCTGGGACTCTGATGCCCCCTCCCCGGGGGCCGCGGATGGGGGGGCGGGGGGGAGCCGAAGCCGAGCTTCTGCGGGGACCCAGCGCAGCCCGAGGGAGGGCCCGAGAGTGTGCGTGCGCAGGTGCGGGTGTGCACGGGTGTGCGCGCGTGTGTGTGATGCATCCTCCGGGGCCGCGCCGCCGGTCCCCACTTCTGCAGAACCCCGTGCACGGGAACTCCCCCCGCACACGCCCCGAGGGCCAGGGCTCCCCGAGCATCCCTTCTTCGCGTCCCGGGGAGCCTCAGTGCCGCCGCCTTAAGCCTGTTGCAGCCTGTTGCAGCCCTGTTGGAAGTACTTGGGACCCAACAGTGAAGATTTGAAAATGCATCGCCCCACCACCCCGGGGAGAGCTGGGAGGCCATCTGCTCGTCACTGTCCCCTCATCTAAAGTTTCCACCAAAAAAAAAGAGAAAAAGTTTAAATTGGATCTTTGTGCTTTGAGGGCACCGCTTGCATTTTTAGAAGCAGCAAATACTGCCTAACACTGAAGAAGTCGTTCCTGGTTTTGAGTTTGCCACATAGAAGTTCTCGCACCCCCCCCCACCCAGCCCCCGTGAGTGTGACTCGTTTTCCAGCCCTGGTGGGCCGGTGTCACCTGCTGCTGGGACCCCGGGACCCCAGCCCCCAGGGCCCGAGGACCAGAAAGTGAAACTGCCTCTGCGGGTTTCACTTGCCTTGAAAACACACCACCAAAAGCAAACCAATGACCCCAAGCGATGTACTCCCCGTTTCTCTGGCTGCTTTCTTTTCTTTCTATTATCATTCATTTACTTTTTTTCTTACTTTTTTTTTTTTTTTTTTTTTTGCAGCAACATAAAAGTGATTTTGGTGACACAGAAATGTAAACATGTTACACACGGAAGAACTGGGTTTTTTTGTGGGATTTGCCCTTGTAATTCTACAAAGCAAGCAGACTGACCGATTCTCCAAAACCTTACAGAGGCTGTCCACACACACAATGTGGAGAGCTAAAGAAAACCTATTCACATTTAAAAAAACATATATCCATTTAAACACATAGGTTTAAAAGGTCAAGATCTGGAGCCACCGATCAACTTCCCTAAAACTGAAGCGTCTATGTCAACGTTTTATTTGAGTTCAGATGATCACCCGCGGCTTTCTAGGTAATCTCCACCCAGGGGCTCCTGCCAGGGCCCCCCTCATTTCTTCAGGCAGGTCCTACCCAGCAACATGAAAAACGCTCCCACAAATATCGTGCCCCTTGCTAGTTTACTTTACCACGCTGTAAATTTCTTTTTTAGTTATTTTTATGCTTTTGCTCCAAATATTCTATTTTATTTTTTTTAAGTCTTGAGAAAAAAAAAAAACCAAACAACTCTGCCTCTCACTCTTCAAAAATGGTTCCTCTGGTTGAAAAGAAAGAAAACCACAAGAGTGTACAACATCTCAATTTCGAAGCGCCTGGGTGGCTTTCTCAAGTTGGGCTCTGAGCCCAACCAAGGGCCACCGTCTCAGAAGGCTACTGGTGTCTAACCCTCTTGAGGACCATCACAGACTCTGAAGACAGCCCCAGGAGGCCTCTGCCCATTACTGTGACAGGGAGCAGAGGAACCTGGACTCAGCCCCTCAGCAGCTGTGGGTCAGAGGACTTAGACAGCTGACACCACCCTCATCCACTGTCCTGTTCCACTCCGCAAGCTCCTGGAGGCCAAGCTTCATGCCACCGGGGTCCCGGTCGCGCAACGCCCTACCCGGGAGGGAGGTGACTCTGTATTCGAACTTGGGAAAAGCTGCTCCTGACACTCCCATAGCCACCTGGGTATTTTTTTCCTCCCAAACCAACCAGTGCCAGCTCCTAGCGGTAAATAGTATTCTCATCTATCTTGGTGAATCAAGAAAAAGCAGCACAAAGGCATATAAAACATTCCAGCTGGGTTATAAATAATGCAATCCAGTTCTAAAAAGTCCTCTTGAGTGTTCACAACACGTCAATTTTGATAATTAGGGTTTAGTAAATATGCATAGCCCGGGACCTAGAACACTCTAAATTCACAGAACAAAACAAAAGCAAAGCAAAGTCATCATGCGAAAAAGCAAAAACAGTTATTCGACATCCCACGTGGGGGTGGGGGGGAGAAAACCCAACTTTCCACGTACTCCACCGCGGAGTTGAAGGGCAGGGAATGTGTCTGGGCCCCAAACCGAGAGACCCTGTCCTTCCAGACTATGGCCTCATCTCTGAGATCCTGTTAAGAGACCAGGCGTCGTGTCTGGAGCAGGAGGAAGGGAAGTTTACCTGCTGGTCCGGGACACTCGCGGTGGCACCGGGCCCAGGCGGCCGCAGCCAACGCGTCACCTGTCGTGGCGACAGCAGAAGGAGCAGGATCCCGAGTCAGTGGCACCCCCTCCGCCTGTGCATCTCCCTCACCTCCGGCTCGTTCGCCAGAGCCCCGCTCGGGCTCTCCGCGGGGCCGGGAGGGCTGGCTCAGGAGGCCCGGGCGCTCTCGGTACCTGCGGCCACCGGCCACCGGCCACCGGCCACCGTTACAAAAGCTGCTCCCGCAGCCGCGCTAGGAGCTCACGGTCGGTCCCCAGCAGCCCCGCTCTCCGGCTGCAAACATCTCATTAGACTAATGCATTCAGCACGGGCAGAGAACTCGATTTACCATAGCTACAGCAATGAATTTCCATTACGATGACAGCTTCGACCACATCATGTCCGGAAAGGCAGCCAACCACTGGCTTTTAAAGAACACACACATTTTACATGCAGAAAACGAGGCGCGCCCGCGTGTGTGTGTGTGTGTGTGTGTGTGTGTGTTTCGTGTTTCCTTCCTCTTAGCAGCCCAACTAAGAGAAATGTGCAGTGGAGCTTTTTGCCGACATGAGCTGCAAGGTAATGACACCTCTGCATCCTTGGTAGTTACGTCCTTGTAATAACCTGAATTATGTCACAATTGTCAGAATGGGTGTTTCCAACATTTCGGTTTTCATTACCCCTCCTCTGTTGCCATAGAAACCAGACTGTAACATCATCTCTTTGTCCCAGTCCTGTAGCAGTGGGGGCCAACACCAGTCTTGTCGGATACCGGTGATCTGAAGGAGCGACTGTTGGACTTTGCACAAATAAAACAACCACAACAACAAAAAATCCTAGTAACACCAACTGTGCAGGAGAGACTGTGTGTTTTGGCAGAAGAAGAGGGCTGCCTACACAGGTGAACACACCATGATCGCACGTGTTGACTGTACAGCTATGTACGACACACACGGTCAGCGGATGGAGCTGGACTTGGGCTCCAGGTCTGTGTGTCAGGACAGAAGCATTTCTCCACTTGTGACCGTGACCAGGGCCTGCATGGGGCAGGATGGTCCCCACCTGGGAAAAAGACTACTATTCATCCTCCACACCCCATTGTGTTTTCTGTGGCAAATCAATTAATACCTGTAAAGGGACTTTTTCTCCTTTTTTTTTTTTTTTTTTTTAGTAAAGTGGAGCAAGACTGCCCATCACTCTTTTCACTCAGCCCATCCTGGAGTATTATTCCCAAGTATTTCCTATGAGATGAAACATCTACTCAACAAATATGTGGCCACCCGCAGGCTTACCTCTGGGGATGAGCAACAAGCAAATTTAGCAAATGTTTAGGACTTACATGAACTAGGGCCGACTAAGGCTCAGGGCACAGCTTGCACAGTTACTGAGAGTGACAAAAAAGAAATTACAATTTGAGGTTTTTCTGACTGCATATGCAGAGTCACATCAGAAAGAAATAAGAAATCTGTCTCCCCGAATTGTGAACATAGGAAAGAATTAAATTTCTTTGAAGTCCAAGCGTTGTACTTACTGAGCAAGAAATGAATGTGCTACTTGAGTTCATTCAATCATCGAATTTTGTTATTTTGTTTTGGGTGGGAGAAGGCAAGTATGGGAGTTCTTCATTTTGGTCATTTAATACAAGCTGATTTCAGTAAAGGAAGGGAAGACGAGGTGGAGGGAAGGAGAGGAGGAGGAAAGAAAATAGGACCCACTGGGTGATTTCAACTGGCAGCATCTCTGTCGCGGGGGCGGCGTGTATTGTTTCCACAGCCTCCAGCACAACCCCGAGGTGTGCAGATCTGCAAAGCGCCTCGGTGTCTGGGGCGCTAGACCAGTGTTCGCTTTACAATGCTTCTTTGGATGAATAAGATAAATCCTTCTTAAATCATCAAAATATTTCTCAGATCCTGTAAAAGGAAGGAAGAACGGAGAGAGGGAGGGAGGGAGGAAGGAAGGAAGGAGGGAAGGAGAGAGGGAGGAAAGGAGGAAGGAAGGAAGGAAGGAAGGAAGGAAGGAAGGAAGGAAGGATGGAAGAAGGAAGGAAGGAAGGAAGGAAGGAAGGAAGGAAGGAAGGAAGGAAGGAAGGAACTTTAGCAGAATCTGCCCCAGAGAAAGGCATTTCCAGTTTTCCTATCCAGCTCTGTGAGAATCTGCGATTCTGATCCTTGAACTCCGCACTGCCTCACCTCCTCCCAGAAGTGCTGTTGTGGCCTGTCCTTAAATCGAGTGTTTCTGGGATACAGGCATTGGCATCACATGTCAACTGCACAGTGAGGCTTAAAATGGAAGTTAACTAAGATGTCTTGTTTAAAAAATGATAGAGATAATTGATAGATGATAGATGATGATGATGATAGATAGATGATAGATAGATAGATATCTACTAGAATTTCTTTTTTCATGCACCAGGACTTTGGCCTTAAGAAATTAAATCCAGGGGTGTCTGAGTGGGGCAGTGGGTCAAGTATCCGACTCTTGGTTTCAGCCCAGCTCATGATCTCAGGGTCCTGGGATCAAGCCCTGCGGCAGGCTCCGTGCTCAGCAGGGAGTCTGCTTGAGATTCTCTCCCTCTCCCTCTGCCCCTCCCACTCGTTCAGTCTTTCTCTCTCAAATAAATAAATAAAATCTTATAAAAAAAATTAAAATCCATGTTTTTAAAAATCCTAAATTCCAAGAAAAAAATAAGTTAAAAAACACGTAAGGGAAAAACAATTTGGTGGTATGGCTGCACCCAAGCTAAGGGGTATGTTAAGCAGCAAAGGGACCCTTCCCAGCTAATGTACCTCTCAGTCTTATACACCCCTGGGCTGCAATCAGGATGCTTAGCTATGCCACGTTGTTAATTTTCTTTGGCGCTGTGGTTACATTTCTGTCTCAGACCACAGCAGCATGTTCCACTCTTGCCACACAAATGCTACTGGGTTGGTGGTTAGGGAGAGGCGGCCAGTGGGAGAAGGTTAATTTGGGGGCATCCCAAATGCAAACCTACTCAGAGTGGTATCCATTTGAAGAGTAATCCCTGTCAGCTGCTGGTAAAGAGCTGTGGCTCCAACACAAGCATCAGGTGGAGAGGGCTGTGTCCTGGACAGGGGGGTCGGTGCTACTGCAAAAACCGCCCATATTATCATAATAACAGCTAACATTTGCCGGAGAAATACTACACAGGAGCCCTTTTCACATGCAGCCTTTTTTGGTAACAATCCTATGAAGTAAGTATTATGACACCATCCCCATTTTATAGATAAGGAAACTGAGACAGGGATGCTAATAAGTTGCCCAAGGTCACATGGCTCAGAAGCGCTGGATTGACTCTCAGTCTGTCCCCAAAGACACATAATTAATCATTGGGCCACATGGCCTCCTGGCACTGCACCTGTTCCAGCTCTGTCGTTAACCCAAAGACATTGGTCAAATCACTCCTTAAACTGCACAGGGGGACGGGGTGGGGGGTGGTGGGGGGAGGAGGATAGGGATTAGATCATCTTTGTAGTCCCTTATGGTGCTGACGTTCTACAGTCCAAGGCTTTGTTGTTGTGGCCTTGGCCGTGGCACCTAAGGGACAAAACGCACCCTCTCTCTCCATAGAATAAGACCTGGCAACCCAGAGCTTTGGAATGCCAATTTGGGATGGAGGCAGGGGAAGAGGGCATGCAGAAAGAACAGGCTGAGATTCCATTTCTGAAGTAGCAATGGGGGACCAGTCTCCCACATTCATGTGGCCACAAGGCTTTGCTTCCCATCATTCATCTCCAACTTTTCCTTAAGTATTCAAGAGCTTGAAAGTTTCAGGATTATGGAAGTAACGAGACTTATGTCACCATTTTGTCAAAGTGGAAATCGAGGCAGCCAATGATTAACCCGATGGGTCAGATGAGAGAGGCAAAACAGAAAGGGGATGCCAGACTCCTTGGCTCCTCCAATCTGAGTCTTTTTCGGCCCAAAGCCCTGCCTGCCACAGGGTCAGATTTTTGTATAAACAATGCAAGCAGGGATCTTTTGAAATTAAAAACAAAACTATTTTCAGTAGTGAAGGTAAATGGGAAATAGCCTCAAAGTCCAATAAAAAGAGATTACTTATTGGGGGCGCCTGGCTGGGGGGCCTGGCTGGCTTAGTCGTAGAGCATGTGACTCCATCTCAGGATTGTGAGTTCAAGCCCCGCGTTGGGTACAGAGATTACTTAAAAATAAAATCTTTTTTAAAAAAGAGAGATTATATAAGTAAGTGGATCATGGGTCCACACCATAGATTATACAATGTTAAACTACCAAAAAGGATGTCACAGAAGATCATTTAACGACATGAAAAAATGTTCTCAATAGAGAAAAATTGAAGGTTACAAAGTATATGCAGAAGAGAATCTTACTTAGAAAAAAATAATAATTTGCAAAATGCTGGAGTCATATTAACAGTCATGTTCTCTTGGTGATAGGACTATGAGTACTTTGTATCTTCTTAATCTTTCTTTTTAATATTTTCTACAAAGAAGACCCACTTTTTGGTGATAATAAAAAGTTATCTGAATCAATTGATTGGTAACCAAATTTTTCCTATCACATCTGCAAACATATTTGCTTATAATTCTCATAAATTTTAAGTCTCAAATTTCTTTTTTAATCAATGGAATCAAAATAAAATCCTTGCCTAGTGGCTGTAGGCCTCATTCGGCCATGGCCTTAGCCAGTGTTTCAAGCATGAAGGCTGCCCCCAACTCACTCAAGCTTGTCTTTGTTGCCCTTCACTCTGGGCTTTACCACCTCCTAATACCTTTAAGCCATACTGGGTACCCAGCACAGCCAATACAAAATCAGGGACAGACTCCCTACCCTTTCCCACACAAGGGCTCCCACAGTCTGTGGGGTCCTCTTCAAGCTGGTAATACTCAGTCTTGTCCGAGTAAAGCCATGTGCTAAAGACACCAGAGGTTGGAGAGGGGGGGAAGGTGATGGAATAAAGTGAAAAATCACTCCTGTCCAAGGAAAGAGTGACTCATTCAAGTTCTCTTGGGCCTAAAACATGGTTCCTTTCAGGTGGGGCCTCCTTTCTTTGTGGCTCTGGGCCTGTGGCCTTGGCTGATATTCAGGGATTGACTTAGTGGAAATATTTGTCTCAAGGTCTGGCAGTTTGGGTAGCAGCAAGCCCAGAGACCCTCATCCCAGGGGCAGCGTCTGCTAACACAAGGCATGTGTTGACAGCTGGGAGAGCTGAGGGGGACGACAGCAGGGGCTTTCTCTTTGGTCACTAGGCCATAAATTCCAAGATGGTGGGGCACAGTCTTGTACTCTGCTGTATCTGTAGCGTGTAACACGTGCCTGTTCTATACCAAGTACTCAACAACTGCTGCTGATGAATAAAATAAACTAGAGGTTAAAGACAGTAACCTAATCTCAATATTAGTATAAGCTTTTAGACACTATTCCTTTTCTCTGAAAAAAGTGATTGACTTTGGATGTCTGTCATCAAAAAAAAAAAATCCTAATTTGTTAAAATTGAAAGGATGATTTCTATTTCCTACCTTCTTCCTCCTTTATACTTTTAAAATATTATCTTCTTCAGATCACTTCTGCTTTGAGCCATGTTTGTTTGAAACTAATTAACTTTTTAAAAAAGATTTATTTATTTTAGAGAGAGAGCAAGGGCGCGTCAGAGAGTGACTGTGCAGGGGAGGTAGAAGGGAGAGGTGGGCAGAGCCTTCATTTCACGACCCTGAGATCATGACCTAATCACGACCCGAGCCAAAATCAAGAGTCAGGCACCCAACTGACTAAGCCGCCCAGGCACCCTTGACCCCAATTTCTACGGAAAGACACATGTGCGTGTGTATGTGTGTGTGCACACACATATGTAAAGGAGAAAGGACATGGCAGGGGGCACAGCCAAGAATGATTACTTTTTAAAAAATTTTTCATTTAGATATATTGTTAAGGTTGCCTGTACTTTCAGTTTCTAGAATAAAATCATTAATTACCCGAGGCTCTGTCTCCCCTTATTTGGGGGAAGATCTCCAAGATGGGCCTCTTGGTTACTAAAACTTGAATCTCAATGCAGATGATACAGTCTGAAAATTTTCACTCTCTTTAACCAAAAAAACCCTTGGTGGGTGAATAAAAAGCAATTGGTTGATGAATTCCTCTTAAGAAGAACCAACTTTAGTGTGGACCATGTCTTTGATAAGCCCACCTAGGGTAGAAGCTAAACTCAAAAAAACTGGGTCTGGGCCAAGAGGAAGGAAGTGGAAGTAAAACAGCAAGTAACAGTAAAAACCACTCAAACTGGCTTAAAAATAAAGATCATGCATTGGCAGGGTGTCTAGTGAGCTATAGGTGAGGCTGATCCAATAGCTCAGTAATGTCACCAAAGAAATGGTCTGAATCATCCTATGCCTGGCTCCCCTCATGGTCACAATATGGCTGTCAGTTGCTCTCAGGCTGCCATACTTTCCCACTGACATCCAACACAAGGGAGAGCCTCTCCTAGGACTTTTCCATGGAAGAGCTAGGAAGTTTCCCTCCTAGAGAAATGGATGCTAAACAACCAAAATCAGCAAGAAGCTACTCATTAGTAGGAGGTGGTGGTGGGGGGAGATGTGGAGAAGAGATGGTAGGCTGCTGTGCTTGGTGCCTGTGACCTTCACCGCTACAGCTCTCAGACACAGATCTTCAGGAAAGACCACAGAATCGTGAAGTGCTTGATGTGGTTGGATTTCTTGTAGAAACTGTTGAAGAGGCTGAGTTGCGCATCCTGGGGCGACGCAGGTGAAACCAAAGAGCTCATGAGAAGCCAGGGCCAAGACCAAAGGGATTTAGAAACTATCGAGCCTGGGGGAATGGGTAGCCATAACCAGGAGGACTCTGGACCTTTCCTGGGTTGTGAAAATCAGGAATTTGTAGGGCGGAAAGGCAGCCAGCTGACCAAGGGGCTAGAGTTATGGAAGTTGGGTGTGTATTTAGCTGTACTGTATCCTTTAATAAAGATGAGGGGTCTTCTGGAGAGGAGGGCTTGACTGGAATTGGTATTCTCCAGATGGGTTATTCGAGCGAATACTGTGATTGCCTTAATGGGGCTCTGCGGTCTGCCCCTTGGCTCATGTGGGTGTATGTGCCATGCGTGGTATGGTGTGGGGTAGGAGTTAAGACCCAGGCTCTGCCTGAAGGGAATTGTGGGAGGGGCATTTGTGCCCTCTAGGACCAAGTTGGGCCTAAAGGCAAGCCTTGGGAAAATGGCCAGGGGGGACCTGAAGGAGCTGGTAAGCGAGCATCACACAGCTTGGGGCTCAAGGGACATGGAGGGGACTTAGGGCACAAGAGGACATAGCAGCATCATCTAAAGATGGGCCCTTTACTGACCTTCCAGGGACTGAGCCCAGGAATGACCTCTTTGGACTAAGAACCAAACTCAGAGAGTTTGGGGGGACTGTCTGGAGAGACAGAACCCATTTTCCCAGATCGTTGGAAGGGGTGGAGCCCATAGATGAACACTCAAGAGATAGAAATGGCAAAAATGAAAAGAAAATTTAACAAGAAATGTACAGGTTTTATGTGAAGCTTAGTGGCTCAGAGCAGGGATATTGGCTCAACCATGTCCGTGACAGTGGTCAAGAACCTCAAATAAATAGCAGGGGTGGTAAGAGAAACATGAGGTCAGGTCTGGCTCGTCCTTAATTCTTCCCCAGTGTCCTCTAAGGCTTGGATCAGGAGTATTTGAAGATGGACAAATCATCACAGGGCAGTTGTTAGTCGTGCTTCATTCCAGAATAGGGGGTGAAGAGAAATTCCAGAATGACAGTTATGAATGGACGTAGTGAATTGTCCATCCTTGAGGAATGTCTCTAAAGGAAAAAAATAAAACGAGGAAGTAAGGCTAATGTTTGAGCATAATGAAAGCGTTACAGTGCTGGTGGATAATTTGGGGATAAATTTATTAAAGGTACTTGGAGGGATCCCTGGGTGGCGCAGCGGTTTAGCGCCTGCCTTTGGCCCAGGGCGCGATCCTGGAGACCCGGGATCGAATCCCACGTCGGGCTCCCGGTGCATGGAGCCTGCTTCTCCCTCTGCCTATGTCTCTGCCTCTCTCTCTCTCTGTGTGTGACTATCATAAATAAATAAAAATTAAAAAAAAAATAAAGGTACTTGGAAAACCAAGTGACAAATAAAAAAAGAGAATTGTTAACTCAGAGAAAGAGAAACATAACTGTAGTATACCATATAGCTGAATTCTAAATAACATACACATTTTCAAAGTAATATTATTACTAGGTATTGATTTCACTAAAAATTATGCCATAACTTTTTTGGGAGCATGGAGCGAGGAAAAGGGGAGATGAGATTTTCAACCAAGCCCACACGTTCCAAAGTAAGGAATCACTATCTAAAACAAAAAATAAGCAAGAAAAGGCAATATATACAGGTTAATTAGGAATTCAGAGGCAAATACCAGAAGCAACAGCCAAAACCATGGTTGTCATTAGAGAGAAGGGATGCAGGAACAGGAGACAACTATTTTTGATATAAATCTTACAGAACTATTTCCCTTTTTAATCTTTCTCAATAGATACATACACACACAGATATATGCATACATAATTTTGATCATAAAAAGTATTAAATAAAACATTTTAAGCACTCTCTTTACAATAAAAAGCAATCATTGATCCTCTACCCCTTAGAGTGGAAGAGTTCACAAAAAGCATGAACATGATATTTTTTTACCTAAGGAGAGTTGTCATTTTTTAAAAACATTTCGTAAAATCCGATCATAAATTAAAATAAAAATTGTAAACAAAGTTCTAAAAAAATGTAAACCTAATTTTATGGCTTTTTTGCTCATAATAAAATGCCGGGCAGCCCGGGTGGCTCAGCGGTTTAACGCTGCCTTCAGCCCAGGACATGATCCTAGAGACCCAGGGTCAAGTCCCATGTCAGGCTCCCTGCATGAAGCCTGCTTCTCCCTCTGCCTGTGTCTCTGCCTCTCTTTCTCTCTGTGTCTCTCATGAATAAATAAATAAAATCTTTAAAAAAAATAGCAATGTTATTATAAAGTCTTTTTTTTTAAAGATTTTATTTATTTATTCATAAGGGACACAGAGAGAGAGGCAGAGACACAGGCAGAGGGAGAAGCAGGCTCCCCATGGAGAGCCTGATGTGGGACTCGATCCCGGGATCCCAGGATCACGCCCCGAGCTGAAAGCAGACGCTGAACCACTGAGCCACCCAGGTGTCCCTGTTATTATAGATTCTTTAGGAAGATACTTAAGCCATTACTCTCTAGTCGAATTTTGGACTTTTTTCTTGGAGACATCCTGAAATAGTGCCTGCCATATGGTCGCACTCAATAAATGTTTGTTAATGATCATGAATGGATGAGAAATGCTAATTTGTTACGCACTTGTGAACATCTAATATCCTAGCTTGAACTCTGAATGAGTGGGAGAGAGTTCCTTGGAAGCAGAGGCTGTCAGATTGATCGCTGGGTCCTGATCGGAGACAAATAACATGAGCCACTATGTGCCGAGCACACACATCTAATCATAAGCAGAGATTTTATAATAAATATGGCATTTTTGAGCCATCTAGATAGCATATCAGATGCTCACAGAATCTTGACTTCTGAATGTCCTTCTCCTAACTCATAGGTGAAGTGACAGGGAATCTTGACTCCTCTGTTCATTCCACAAATAGTACTGAATGCCTTCTGAGTGTCAGGCACTATTCTAGGCTCAGCTTAAGAAATAGACCCCAGGGGCCCCCGGGGGGCTCAGTGGGTTAGGCATCTGCCTTCGGTTCAGGTCACGATCCCAGGGTCCTGGGATGGAGCCCAGCATTGGGTTCCCATGTTGGGTTCCCTGCTCAGCAGAGAGTCTGCTTCTCTCTCCCTCTCTCTCTGCTTCTCCTCCCACTTGTGCTCTCTCTCTCTCTCTCTCTCTCTCTCAAATAAATAAAATCTGAAAGAAGAATGAAAGGAAGAGGGACACCTGGGTGGCTCAGTGGTTGGGCATCTGCCGTCGGCCCAGGGCGTGATCCTGGAGACTCAGGATCGAGTCCCACATCGGGCTTCCTGCATGGGGCCTGCTTCTCCCTCTGCCTCTGCCAATGTCTCTGCCTCTCTTTCTGTGGGTCTCTCATAAATAAATAAATAAATAAATAAATAAAATCTTAAAAAAAATGAAAGAAAGAAAGAAAGAAGAAAGAAAGAAAGAGACCAAAATGTCTACACTCAGGGAGCTTACTTTCTCTTGTAGGAAGACAGACAATAAGCAAGATAAATAAGTGAAATATTTAAAATATTTATCACGTTTAATAGGGATGAGTACTAAGGAGAAACATCTGAGCAGGAAAGAGGGCTAGAGAGGGTCAGGGTCATGGTGCCTGCCGGGAGGAGTGTTGTGATTAAAATGAGAGCAGCCAGAGGAGTCGGCTGGAGGTGAAGGTGTGCTGAGGCCTAAAAGCAGCGAGGGGCGCAGGGCCCAGTGAGAGGCAGCTCCCGCACCCCAAGGCCCGGGGAAAGAGGGTGAGCGGGTGCCGTCCTGCGAGAGCCTCCCTCACCCGCTGCATGTCGGCAGGAGAAGCACCGCCTGGGCCCCTCCGACGGGGCGCAGGGGAAGTCAGCCTGAAGAAAGGAGGTGAAGATCTTCAAGACGGATTCACTTGCTCTCCTCTGGACTTCTGTGATGTTATCGGAGAAACTTCCCGCTCCATCTATCCGCTCAATCCCCAAACACGCCGGCTCCTTCCCGCTCCCCTTACATAGCATCACACAGTGGAGTCAAGGGGCATCTGCATTGATCAGTGTCAATACTTTTTTTTTTTATAAATTTATTTTTTATTGGTGTTCAATTTGCCAACATATAGAATAACACCCAGCGCTCATCCCGTCAAGTGCCCAACAATACTTAGTAGTTTAAAATGTAGAGTGGGGACGCCTGGGTGGCTCAGTGGTTGAGCTTCTGCCTTTGGCTCAGGGCATGATCCCAGGATCTGGGATCGAGTCCCACATCGGGTTCCCTGCATGGAGCCTGCTTCTCCCTCTGCCTGCGTCTCTGCCTCTCTCTGTGTCTCTCATGAATAAATAAATAAAATCATAAGTAAGTAAATAAATAAAATGTAGAGTGGTAGTCATCACCTTTTTTTGTTTGGAGATGCAATTGACTTATAACATTGTGTATTTTTTTTTTATTTAAAGATTTTATTTATTCATGAGAGACACAGAGAGACAGAGAGGTAGAGACACAGGCAGAGGGTGAGTGAAGCAGGCTCCACGCAGGGAGCCTAACATAGGACTGGATCCTGGGTCTCCAGGATCACACCCTCGGCTGAAGGTGGCGCTAAACTGCTGAGCCACCCGGGCTCCCCTTAAATTTGTGTAAATTTAAGGCACACAACATGTTGACTTGATACATTTATATATTTCCAAAATGATCACCACCAGAGCTTTAGCTAAAGCCTCTATCACTTCAGATAGTTGTTATTTCTCCTCCTTCTTCTTTCTTTTCTTTTTAAGTTTTAATTTATTTATTCATGAGAGAGAGAGAGAGAGAGAGAGAGAGAGAGGCAGAGACACAGGCAGAGGGAGAAGCAGGCTCTAAGCAGGGAGTCTGATGTGGGACTCGATCCCGGGACTCCAAGATCATGCCCTGGGCCAAAGGCAGGCACTAAACCGCTGAGCCACCCAGGGATCCCTTCTTTCTTCTTTTCCTTCTCCTTCTTCTTCTCCTTCTCCTTCTTCTCCTTCTTCTTCTTTTCTTCTTTCTCCTCCTCCTCCTCCTCCTTCTTTTGAGGTGAGAACATTTAAGACCTAGTCTCTTAGCAACTTTGAAGTTCCCTTTCTAAAAAGCCACTATTGTTTCCGTTTTTATTCTACAGGGGGCCCAAGCTGTAAATCAGCCAACTAACACTAATCCAGAGCTGCTGTGTGTCAGACTGGGCCAGGCAAAACAAAGAAATAAACACACCTCTCGATCACGGACCGCACAGTCGCAGACACCAGCAAAGACACTTCTTTACACCTGTGCTCTCAGGCCGGATTGCTTGGATTCAGACCTTGACTCTGACTCATTAGGTGAGGAACCTCTGTCAGATTACTTAACTTCTGCGGGCTTCAGCTCCCACATTTGTAAAATGGGAATAAAATAGGTTACTTGTTGGGTTAACATAAATGAATATTTAAAGTGCCCACGAGAGTACCTGGGATGTCATAAGCTCCCCATAGATGTTAGCTTTTAAAATGACATAAAGAGCTTATAATAATTTTTAAGACATTTATAACATCGAGTTTTCACAGAGGTCCTGGGACAGAGCTAATACTTACAGTCTGATCTGAGCAATTCGATAAATCTTTCCTCCTCCACACGTCTCTGTTTGCATCCACTGTTGTACACAGGGACATAGGACTCGGGGCGGGGTGTGAGTGGGTGGTAGGAAGTTTTCCATTTTCTTCAATTTCATTAATTTAGGCTCTTAATTGCTTCCTTCCTTTCTTCTGCTCGTTTTGGGTTTAACTACACTTCTTTTCCTAGTTCCTTGGAGTAGAAGCTTAGACTATTGATTGGAGACATTGCTTCTTCTCTAATATAAACATCTTAAAAGTGCCATGCTTTTTCCTCTTGGCATTACTTTAGCTGCAACCCACAAATTAGATATAATAAATTTTCCCTCTTATTTTGTATTCAGAGTATTTTTGAATTTTCTTGAGGTTTCTTTTTTCAGTCCATAGATTATATAAAAGTGTATTGATTAATTTCTGATTATTTGGGGGATTTTCTAGGTATCTTACAGTTATTGATTTCTAGTTTAATTCCATTATGCTCCAAGAACATACTTTGTGAGAGTTTTTTTCTTTCTTTCTTTCTCCCTTCCTTCCTTCCTTCGTTCCTTCTCTCCTTCCGTCCTTTTCTTCTTCTTCTTCTTCTTCTTCTTCTTCTTCTTCTTCTTCTTCTTCCTCTTCTTCTTCTTCTTCTTCTTCTTTCTTCTTCTTCTTCTTCTTCTTCTTCTTCTTCTTCTTCTTCTTCTTTTCTTTCTTTCTTTCTTTCTTTCTTTCTTTCTTCTTTCTTTCCTCTTTCTTTTTTAAACCATTTGCCTGCCCTCTGCCCGTGAGCCCAGCAGGAGTGCCCTGTACACTCTCTGAGCAGCACCACCACTCTTGTCCACAGGCTGCACCTCCAGAAGCCAAGAAGAGACAAATCATAAGAGACTCTTAACCACAGGAAACAAACTGAGGGTCGTTGGAGGGGAGAGGGATGGTTGGATGGGGTAACTAGGGGATGGGCATTAAGGAGGGCACATGATATAGTGAGCACTGGGTGTTATATACAACTGATGAATCACCGACCTCTACCTCTGAAATTAAAAATACACTATATCTTAATTAATTGAATTTAAATAAAATAAAATAAATTAATAAATGTTTGTTATCATTTCCTTTATGGGCCAGCAAATGATCTATCTTGATGACTATCCTGTGTGCAATTGAAAAGAATGTGGGGACGCCTGGGTGGCTCAGTGGTTGAGCATCTACCTTCAACTCAGGTGTGATCCTGGAATCTCAGGATGGAGTCCCACATCGGGCTTCCCTCAGGGAGCCTGCTTCTCCCTCTGCCTATGTCTCTGCCTCTCTATGTCTCTCATGAATAAATAAATAAATAAATAAAATCTAAAAAAAAAAAAAGAATATGTATTCTATTGTTGAGTACAGTATTCAGTAAATGTCACTTAGATCAAGTTGTTTAATGATATTATTCATATCTTCTATGTCTACTGATTTTGCCTCCTTTTTCCATGAATCATTGATGTCTCCATCTCTAATGAGATTTGTCTCTTTCTCCTTTCAGTTCTGGCAGATTTTGCTTTATGGGTTTTTTAGCACTGTTGCTAGGGATGTGTGCATTTAGGATTGTTAGGTCTTTTTGAAGGATTAATCTCTTTATCATTATACAATGTCACCATTTATCCTTGAAAATATTCCCTATTGTGAAGTCTACTTTTTCAAATATTAATATAATACAGCAACTCCAGCTTTCTTTGATGTTTGCCTAGTATTGATTTTTCATTCTTTTTAGCCATAATCTATGTTTTTATATTTTAAGTGAGACAATATCAAATGGTCTAATATAAATGCAATTGGAATACCAGAAGGAGAAGAAAGAATGAGGCAGAAGAAATATTAGAAGAACCAATGACAGACACCCAAACTTCATGACAGACACCAAACCACAAATTTCCCAAAATTCATGACAGACACCAAACCACAAATCCAAGAAGCTCAGAAACATCAAGCAGAAAACAAACAAAAAATGACACCTAGATATATCACTTTTAAACTGCTGAAAACAAAATATTAAAAGGAAACCTGGAAGGCAGCCAAAGAAAAGAGGCATATTACATTCCCCGAGGGAGGCAGGAGACTCTCAGAGAGTCATCAGAAGCATCATTCTCATTTTCTTTAGAAATCATCAATCCAAAAATTAAAAAGAAAAAAGAAATCTAGAATTGCCTTCACCAAACTCAGAGCAGCCTATTTTGTAGCAATCTTAAAACTTTCAAGAGCATGCCCTTTGACCACCAGGTGTTCCAAAGTCCAGAGAAGTGCGTAATTCAAATTGGGCCAGGAAAACAACTCCCTCTACACACAGAATTGTTTCTGCCACTAACTTCTTCTTCAACCTGCCTCCTCCACCCACAGACCCTGCTAGGGTCTGTGCTGTTGTCCCCAGCACTGGGGACATTGCAAAGGGAGATTGTAGAAAAGCAGTACACTCCTAGGCACACTCAACTCCAGGGAAGAAGGAGACTGAACATATTGCCAGGTGGGGATGACCCATCCAAACTTTCAGAAATGGCCTGGAGGCAGGGGTGCGGGGGGAGGGGGGGAACAGAGGACTTTGTCACACCCTGCTTTCACAAGCATTAGAGAGACCATTAATACAGAGATTGGCAGATATGACACCGGGCTGCTGGCAATGCCCTCTTGACCGGCTTTGACACCTGTACCTTGGTTTCTCTGTTCCTGAGAGAAAGAAAAAAACCAAAGCGATGGGGGAAAAAAATCAAAAAGAAAAGAAACCAACAATAATAGCAAACCAAGTAGGGGACACTGTCAGGACACGGTATCAGAATGAAATGAGTATGGGTTTGCTAAAGGAAAGCTAGATGTATGATGGTAAAACAGAGGAAACTGGAAAATAAACTGCAAACCATGACACAGAATAATTAAACGATGGGAAACAGATGTGAGTGTGTCAGGAGGAGAAGAAGGAATGAAAAGCAGAAAGAAAATACAAATTGGCTATGGGAGGGCAAGCAGGTCTTGTGGCACGGGGTTGACTCACACTTGCATGATAGATAGGTGTCGCAGCCAGAGGGTGCCATGGATGGAAGGCAGAGGAAGGGACACGTTGGTGCCCGTGGACGCAGGCGATCAAGTTTAATAGGCTTCTACTAGCAATCTCTTTTTCCCTTACACACACTGAGAAAAAATCATTAATGTGCTCACAACGTAGCAAGAAGCTGATGATTAAAATGATTTGCAGGTACTGATTGAGTGGCCACAAGCCTCAAATGTCCTTAGAGCTGTGCAGGAGGGTGTTAAGCCCCCGGGTTGCTCCTGCGGCTCTCAGCTGGATCAAGGCTCCCCCACTTTGCTAAATAACTTGATTTTTAAGGACAGAATCTAATCCATTTTCCAAACGTCTACCTCTGAGGCCCCAAACTGCCCGGGCAGCCAGGGCACGGGGGACTCCCTCCCTGCAGTCAATTCTCCATCCCCTATGTTCACATGCCAAATTCCGCGCCTCCAACACACTCTATGGAGAGACTATGAAACCATATCCCCAACACAGTGACTCGGAGGATCTCACTTTGGCAAAAAGGATCATCTGAAATTAGGCTTGGGGGAGGGGGTCAAAAAAATTTGTCTGAACACAGCAGGACATGATGACCCCGAATACCAAGTTAGTGTTGTTGAAGGCTGAACACTGTCCCACGGGCTGGACACGGTGGGAGACCGCAGGTGCTAGTAGCTCAGCAGCTCTTGGTAAGGGGATGGTTCCCTGGAAATGACAGAATGATTGAGTCTTTCTTCTCCATGGAATCGATGGAGGGACTGAGATTTTCTCATTCACTTACATGATTTCCTATTACTAAGCAGAATATTAAAATCTTATGAGAGGGGCCCTGGGTGGCTCAGTGGGTTAAGCGTCCGACTCTTGATTTCGGCTCAGGTCATGGTCTCAGGGTCAGGAGATGAAGCCCTGTGATGGGCTGCACACTGGATGTGGAGCCTGCTTAAGAATTTCTCTCTCCCTCTCCCTTTGCCTCTCTCCTCCTCCACTTGTGCTTGCTCTCTCTCTCCTTTTTTTTTAAAGACAGATCTACTATGATTGTGTGGGGTTTTTTTTTTAAGATTTATTTATTTGACAGAGAGAGAGAGAGCACATAGGGGGAGCTGCAGAGGGAGAAGGAGAAGCAGACTCCCCGCTGTGCAGGGAGCCCCACGTGGGACTTGATCCCAGGACTCTGGGATCACGATCCAAGCCAAAGGCAGATGCCCAACCTACTGAGCCACCCAAATGCCCCATCTCTCTTTCTTTCTCTCTTAAAAAAAAACCAAACTTATGAGAATGATAAGTTTGAAACTCTTCAGTGACTGTGCTCCGTCAGAGAGGAATAGGCAAGGTATTATTTTGAATCCTCAGATTTCAATTGTCTGTGACAGAACATTAGAGTTTTATTGTCGGAGTAAGGGGATACGGTGCGGGAAGGCAGGGTTTTATGAGACCCAAATTACTACGAACATTTACCACACATGTTATTACATTTTTACCTCAAACCCTCCAAATGCCTTCCCTTGTTTTTGTTTCCTGGACCAATTCCCAGTTCCCCAGTGAACTCGGGTGCCACATGGGTTGGACAAGTCTGTGGAGAATGCTCTGCTCACACAGGCCTGTTCCCACCTGCAGGGAGAGAAGGCAAGTGGCCCCCTGCCCTGGTGAAGAGAAAGGACCCCTCCCTGAGGCTCACTGTGGAGAGGAAAGTATCTCTCCCTACCAGGAGCTCAGCTGGCCTCTCAGACAGCTTTAGGTGTCCAACAGGAACGGCGAGCTCTCCCATGAAGTCAGCACTTCCTGGTTCTAGAAGCTTCTTGACCAAAGCTCCAGCCTGACAGCCAAGTTCCAGTCTATGGAGGTGTTGATGGGAATCCCTCAAAGAGCCATCTCTCAGATACCAATGGATTGTGCCTTCCCTCATCAGGGTCTCCTTGGTGTATGGGTTGACTTGTGTCCCCCTCCCCCAACCACCACCAAAAAAGATACTTCGAAATCCTCAGCGCCTGGTACCTCAGAACAGGACCTTATTTGAAATAGGGTCTTTACAGAGGTCGCTAGGGTGGACTCTAATCCGATACGACTGGTGTCCTTATTAAAAGGAGAAATTTGGACACAGAGACACACATATATGTAGAGAGAAAACAAAACGTGAAGAGACACATCTACAAGCCAAGAAGAGATGCTGGATCTCCTTCACGGCCCTCGGAAGGAAACAACCTGCTGACACCTTGATTCTGGAAATCCAGCCTCCAGAGCCCTGAGACGATGCGCTTCTGCTGCCTAAGCCCTCCAGGTTGTGGTACTTCGTCCCAGCCCGTCCCAGGAAACTGATGTTCTTGGCTCCGTGTCCTCCAAGACCCAGGAGGTCAGGCCCAAGGGACAGCATATGTACATCTGAGGCCGTCTGGTTCTGGATGTCATTCCACAGTGGATTAAGGGAAATGAGCTCGACAAGGGCCAAGCAGTGTGACCAGGAATATTGTTAAGGGCTTTGGTCCCTTACAGGGCATGGAGTCTCTTGATCCAAAGTCTAAACGTAATGGACACATAGACTGTGTGTGTATGTGTGTGTGTCCCGTAGGAGAGTGGGTGTGAGAAATGGTGACCCAGAAGGAAGGTCCCCAGCAGATCCCTCAGGGCCTCGTTCCAGGTGGCGTACAGATGTTGTCATGATTTCCATAATCTGCCCCAGCGAATAGTTCCTCTTCAGCTTGGACTCCAGTCCAAAAGCAAACCTCTCTGCCCAAAGAGCAAAAATACAGATTTGCCCATAAAAATAAGTTAACATAAAAAAACACGAAGTTCCTTGAAAAGAAAGGCTCCATAGACGTAAAGGGCAGCGGCTTTAGCTGAATGAATGCCATGATGAAAAGGATAAGTGGCTTCTTTTTCAAATCTGCTAAGAAAGCTGATGGCTTGGCGGCGGGGGGGGGGGGGGGGGGGGGTGTACTTGTGTTCCACTGAAACAAAAGAGAGAAGTCAGAATTTTAAAAACTATATATATTCATAAATGAATATGAATATTCACATATATGTATAAGTATTGCCCCAAATACATAAGAATGTGTCAAATATCGCACAGGACATGCACATACGAAATAATTTGCTGTTTATCCGAAATGCAAATGTACCTGGGTGTCCTTTCCGTGGGTGCGGCGCACCTGGCACCCCCACTCCCGGTGCCCCAGCAAGTCCCAAACAGCTGAGCTGGGTGTGTAGCGGGGCCTAAGGAGGCCGAGGTGCACCCTTAGGTGAGGGTAGCTCCCCACTGGGCTCTGGGGGGGGGCCGGCGGAGCGAGGTTCCCCAAGGTGTCCCCTGGAGGCCGCAGCTGGCTCGCCCATTGGCCCGAGCACCTGTACCTACCGGGGCCTTGGTGGGGGCAGAGTCTTGGGGGAGCTAGTGAGTGCCTCCGTGGGGCGGGGAAGAAGGAAAAGTGACCCCCCCCTCCAGGCACCTCTTTCAGTGTCTTCACGGACTCGGACATCACAGCCAAACCTCCCCCGAAGCACCCACCTCGCTGGTCATCCAGTTCTGGGGCCGAACTAAGGCCACACTTGGGTGTCCCCCAGGGAAGAGCCTCATTGCTCCCGAGCGCATCTCTGCGGCTGGTCTGCAGGTGTTGGGCAACTTCGTGCCCCGCCTGCTGGGTCATCTGGGGCATCTGTGACAGGGGAGTCCCATCTTTTCAAACATAGGACTTGCCAAGCCTGCCCGACCACCCTGGAGATTTGGGACTCTCCAGCCTCCACAGTCATGTGAGCCTGAGAATCAACTATAAACCCCTCAAAATAAATCTATAGACAGGGAGCTAGGTACAGATACAGGTTTATCAATATATAGATACAGGCTTACGAAGAGGTGACACCAAGTGTCTTTTTAAGCCTATTGCCAATTTTCCCATTGTCTCTTTTTTTTCCTTACTAGTTTGTAGGAGTCTTTTGTTTAGTATGGATTTGAGTGTTTTGTCAGGTGTAGGTGCATTCTCTGGGGTGTATCTCCAGAGAACTGTGACCCAGGCCGTATCCCCAGCTCAGGCCAGACCCATCACTCGCCTACCTCACGTGGTACCAGCAATACCCCTCTTCTGTCTTAGTGGGTTTTCCTCTCCAGCAGATGATTTCCTTTGGCACAGAACACACTCTTAAAAAGTCTTGTTTTGGAAATCTTTCTTAGAAGTTCTCTTCCAGCTCCCATTCCATTTCTCTGATCCTCTCGGCAACAACATTCTTCTGGAGAGTTGTCTATGTTCTCTGTTCCCAATTTCTCTCATCCCATCCTCTGTCTGCCTTTTCATTGTGAGATTGACACATATACAAAAAAGTGGAGTGTATGTGTGTGTGTGTGGGGGGGGGTTAAAAACAAAAGCATAAAGCTTATTGATTTATCCACAACGAACACCCTTGCTATCACCATCCAGGTCAAGAAGCGGCACATTATTCGCAAGCGCACAGAAGCCTTCCTTGTGCTCCCTCTCACTTCCTACCCCGTTCTGCCCCCAAAGGTAACCATCATCCTGACTTTTTAAAAAAAATATTTTATTTATTTATTCATGAGAGAGAGAGAGAGGCAGAGACACAGGCAGAGGGAGAAGCAGGCTCCATGCAGGGAGCCCGATGCAGGACTGGATCCCGGGACTCCAGGATCACGCCCTGCCCCGAAGGCAGGCGCTAAACCACTGAGCCACCCAGGGATCCCAATTTTACCCATTTCGTGAGCTTTAAATAATGGGATAATTTTAAAAATGTCTTCTATGATTGGTTTTTTTCACTCAGTATTGTGTTTGGTAAAATTCACCCATGTTGACATATGTAACTGCATTTCATTTGTTTTCATTACTTTGTACCATTCCGTTGCATTAGTTATCTATTGCTGTGTAACAAATTACCCCAAAGCTTAGCAGTGGAAACCAACATTTATTGTATCACCTACTTTCTGGGAGTCCGGAATCATTTGCGGTTTTGCCGGGTGTCCTGGCTCACAGTCTCTCAAGTCTTTGCAGTCAAGCTGTTGCCTGAGGCTATAATCTTGGAAGCCTTCACTAGGGCTGGAGGATCCACTTCCAAATCCACTCACATGGCTGTTGACGAGAGAGTAGATCCTTCCTGAGTAGATCCTTCCCGTGTTGGCTCGTGACGTAGATTGCCCAGAGCAAATAGTCCAAGAGAAAGCATGGGAGTGAGAGCTCTCACAGTGGAAGCTGCGATGTTTTTTATAACCTGATCTCAGAAGTGATACACCATCACTGTTGCCGTTCGCTATTGATCACAGACCAAGCTGGTCTCGCGTGGGAGGGGACCAGGCCAGGACGGGAGCACCAGGAGGCAGGGATCATTGGGCACCATGTTGGAGGCTGCCCATCACAACCTTTGTATAAACACAGAAAAACGTATTTATCCATTCTTTTTTTTTTTTAAGATTTTTATTTATTTATTCATGAAAGACACACACAGAGGTAGAGACACAGGCAGAGGGAGGAGCAGGCTCCACACACGGAGTCCGACATGGGACTCGATCCTGGGACTCCAGGATCACGCCCTGGGCAGAAGGCAGGCGCTTAAACCGCTGAGCCACCCAGGCTGCCCTGTATTTATCCATTCTATGATCAGCCCACATCTGGGTTGTTTCTAGTTTGGGACTGTTAGGAATAGAGCTTCTATGGACATTCTTAATACGTGTCTATTGGTGCAGATCTGCATACGTTTCTGTCGGGTAAATACCTGAAAGTATAATGACTACATCCCTGCCCAGGCATAACTTCAACTTTAGTAACTAACGGCACACCGTTTCACAAAGTAGTCTACAAATTTCCAGCTTTACCAGGAACAGATGAGATTCCAAGGGGCCATGTGTCCACCAGTGGGTGTTGCCAATCTCTTCAACTTCTGCGTTCTGGGGAACGTGTAGTGATATCTCACTGTGGTTTCAATTTGCAATTCCTGGATGGATGAAGAACCTGAACGGCTGGCTTTCCATGTATTTGTTTCACCCTGATGATATGGTATTTTGCAAAGTATAGGAGACACGGAGACACGGCACTCAGGTCCTCCTTCGAGGAAGGTCGTGCTGCCTAGCGGCAGAGAGCGTGCGTGGTCTGCAGAGAGCCTCCAGCCAACATTTTCTTCAGGGTTGGCCTTGATACGGAGACGCCCGCCCCTTGTCAAGGCCATGCCCCTCCTGAGGAGCCCATGCTCCTCACTGAGCAAGGCAGGACTCTGAAGACACAGCTTTTCAGCCTGACATGGGACGTACTAAGGAGCAATATTCCCTCTGGAGCACCCCCTAGCATGGCCCAGGCTTTGCTAGGCCTCCATCAGGGCTCAGCTCCTTTCTCTGCCCCATCCTGCTCCCTCCCTCTTTGGCTCGCAATAAACATCTTGGTTCTTAATAAATATCTGGCACCACAAACCCCTTCTCAGTGTCTATTTCTTAAAGACCCGATCCTCACAAAGTGTCACAATCGGTGACACCAAGTGTCTTTTTAAGCCTATTGCCAATTTTCCCATTGTCTCTTTTTTTCCTTACCAGTTTGTAGGAGTCTTTTGTTTAGTATGGATTTGAGTGTTTTGTCAGTTATGTGTGTGGTGAATATCTTGTCCCACTCGAGGGCTCCCGGTTTTTCTTTCCTTATTGTGTCTTTGAAGAACAAAAGTCCTTCATTTGGATGTAATTTAATTTCTCCATTTTTTTTTTCCTTTTTCGACATGCTCTTTGTATCCTACCCTAAGGTCATAAATATCTCCCATATTCTAAAAGCTTTTATTGTTTTGCTTTGCAAATTTAGACTTCCAAGCCACCTGGAATTAATTGCTGCATAAGGGATGAGACAGGGGCCACGCATCGGGTATTCCCTCCCCCGCCCCACCCCATGGGTATCCTATGATCCCAGCACCGTATTTTGAAAATGTCCTTCCTTTCTTCGCTGTCCTGCAACGCCAACTTGTCACGCACACCAGGTGTGTGAGTCTGTCCACATGTGCGGGTCTGTCTCTGGATTTCCATTCTGTATCGCTGGCCTTCTGCTTTTGTCCTAATACCACACTGTCCTAATTCCCGTTCTCTCTCAAGCCCACCTGGAACAGGGCTTTGTCTCCGATTGTTCCACCAGGATTGCTCTAAGGGGATCAGCAACACCCTGCCCAGCCAACGCCAGTGTTCACCTTACTTGCCCTCTCAGCAGCAGGTGACACCCGTGGTCCTTCTCCTGGCACAGTGTCTTCCAGGTCACCACACTCTTGGTTTTCCTGCTGCCACACCTCGTGCTCCTTCACTGCCTCCCTTGTCCTACCATTGCCTCTCCCTCCCCAGCCTGGTAATGTCAACTCCCCTCAGGGCCCAGACCTCTGCTTTTACTTCTTTGGGGATCTCATTCAGCATGCTAATGCCATTTAAACCCCAAATTTATATTCCTAACTAGACTTTGTTCGCAAACTCCAGACCCCTATACCCAGCTGCCTCCCCTAACTTCTCTCCATTTGAAGAATTTTAAACTAACATATCCAAGCAGGATGACTCATCTTTCCCCCCAGATCTGTTCCACATCTTCCCTTTACCTTCTCAGCTGACGGCACCTCCATCCTTCCACTCCATCCTTCCACTTGCTCAGGCACATTCTTAGCAGCTTCCTTCCCCCTCTCTTTCTCTCATAACAGCACGTCCAGTTCATTAGGAAATCTTGCTGGGTTTACCTTCAAATGCGTACAGCCCAAATCCAAACCCTGCACCCTACCTCCACAGCTGTCCCCCGTCAGACCCTCCGTAGGGACAAAGGCACAGCACCAATCGCCTTGAAACAAGGTAAAAACTCCAGGGAGATTTCTGCAATCACCTTCGCACTGGGTCTTCCCTTTCCAACCCCTCTCTCTGTCGTCTGGTTTTCGTTTTGGTTTTAAACAACAGCCAGAGGGATCCTTTGGAGCCACAGGGAGATCTCATCACCCCCTGCTCCAGACCTGCGATGGCTCCCACTTCACCCGGAGTAGAGGCCCACGTGCTTCCCGGGGCCTGCACGGCCCAGGCTGCTGTGACTCGCTGCGTCTCCCCTGGTGGACTCGGATGGGGCCGCGGGCCTCGCGGGCGCTCTGCACGCACTGCCAGGCCGGGGCTCTGCCCCCGAGTACCTGCAAGGAGAACTTGTCACCCCTTCAAGGCTGAGGGCATCGGCTTTGAGATGAAGCTCGTCTTGACCATGAAACCTGAACCTGCCCTCCCGCTACCTTCTTTACTTTACTCCTTTTGTCCACGACACTGACCGCGCGCACACGTACTATTTACATCGCTTATCTGTTTACTGGTCACTCTTCTCCCCCCTAGAGTGTCTGGCGGGGATCTTTTCCCGATTTTTCTGTTCTCTCTGTGTCCCAAGCATGGGGCCAGTGACTGACCCCTGGCCCTCCTGCAGCCCCAGGGCCCTGGAGCCGGGGCCTGCGAGGAACTGGGTGGTGGAGCTTCTGCTGGTAGCTCCGCCCTAGGAGGCCTGCGGTGCAGGTGGACGCTGGGCTGGGGGACGTGCGGCACCCTGTGCGGAAGGGGGCCTGCATGCCTGCTCTCGTCTGTCACCCCTGTGACAGGTGACAAGTTAACTTCTCTTCTTTCCCTCCCTCCCTCCTTTTTTTTTTTTTTTTTTTTTTTTTAAGATACCAGCCATTTATTTGAGAGAAAGAGAGAGAGCACAAGCAGGCAGAGAGGCAGGCAGAGGAAGAAGGAGCAGCAGACCCCCTCCCTCGGGGCAGAGAGCCCCACATGGGGCTCGATCCCAGGACCCCAGGATCCCAGGAGCATGACCCCAGCAGAAGGCAGATGCTTAACCGACTGAGCCACCCAGGCCCCGGCCCCTGGGTCTTCCTTTCTCTGTCTCTCTCTCACACCAACCCTCTGTGCATGAAACTGCAAGTGCCATTTACTTCAGACTCCAGAGAGGGCATCTCATAAGTTTCCAGCACTTTCTGCACTTACCAGATTAAGCCTGATATCCCAGACTACAGCCCAGGGATTTCATTTCCAGTCCTCTATTCTAGCTCGCTTATGTGGGGCGTTGGCAGGCAGGTATTCTGTTCAATCAGGTTACGAGCACCCTAGGATCAAATGCAAAATAAACTTTACAAATCATACGGAGTGGAATGAAGGAAGGCTTTTTTTTTTAGGATTTTTTTTCTCCAAAAATTTCCTTTTTAACACACATTCAAAATGCTACTCAAAACTCAATTTTTAATATTACCAAACCCAAGCTCCTATCTGAAATGTGCTGCTCCTGACATGTCACTTAGTGAGATACCCTGTCATTAAGTCAGCAGACTTGAAAGACGTGGGGGCTTTCAGTGTATAAAGAAATAATGCTGTGAATCATAACACTACAGTTTCATCTCCAATTCTCAAAAGCATTTTGCTGAAAATCACATTAATCCTTATAATTTCCATGATAATAGGCCTAGAACAGTGTTTTGTGTGTAGAGGGTAGGGTAAGTGGGGCAAGGGCTCCTTGAGACGGTGGGAAAAGGAGTAACTGCAGAGTTCTGAACCAGGAGGGGCTTGTGGGGCATTCCTACACTTGGGCAACCCCCAAGACACTTGGAAGGGGGGTGCCTCGCCTCCCTTCAGCTGGGGCACCCCTCCTGGGGCTCCCCCTTCTATGTGTATGTTGTCACAGTAGGAGGAGAAATTTGGAAAGCGATGTACAGCACAGCCAGTGACTGAAAGTCCTAAGAATGTGGCAGAGAATCAAGAAATTAAAAAGCTGGAGAGAAATTAAGACAACACTATTAATTATACTGGAATATTATTTTAAAAGCTGGAGAAACTTTGGATGTGATGATAAAGTAGACTAATTTTGCAAAGATATAGATGCAGACTAATACATAGAAACGAAGGAGGCTATAGTTATCCTAGTAAGATTATTGGACGTCTCAAATGCAATTTGATCACAATTTTTAAAGTCTCTCATTGAATTTTAGTCACATGCCTAATTCTTGATCAAAATGTCTACCAGCAAATTTGATTACCCTCCCCATTCATCTGCATAATCCCTTGGGCAACTTTTTGTAGTCAAAACCAAAAATTAATCTTCCCTCCAAGGATGATCATAGGTGGCAGCACGTTTGCTCAGAGTATCTGAGAGGTTCCTCAGTTTTAACCAGAGGTCCAAAGACTTTCTCTAAATACAGGTACTATGTATTTTGAATTCCAACTTTGGAGAGACAGTTTTCCACGGAGAGCTCATGTTTCTGCATACCTTGTGAGCAGAGGCACAGACCTTTTGTTCCAGGCTTTTTATGTTGATGTAGGAAACTCGCTTGGAAGACAGACTATCTCCCTCTTGGACAGCTTTACTTGTATACCCTTTAAAGACTAGATCCAGAGCTACAAATTCCTCAGCTGTGATGCAAGCCTATTCCATGTACAGCATCTGGGCTGTTCTGCGTAGCTCCCACAGAGCTTGGGAGACAAGAGGAGCAGAGGGGGAACATGAAGCTCACGCAGCCTGTGGTGCCTCTGACCCGGGACTCCCCTGTCATTGGCTAACACCCACGACACGGTGGCAGGTTAACTTGTCAGCCTGCACACAGCCTAAGTCTCGGACCCTCCCTAGTTCTTGAAACCAATCACTCCGCAAATTTAAATTTTACAGAATAAAAGGATTTTTTTTGTCCTAACTTCCTACCTCAAGCAAACGATCTAATACAATTCCAGCACAACGAATAAATATGGACTGTCTTCTGGAGTTTGTTGCAAAGGGATCTAGTATTTCCAGCCAGAAAACTGAGAAGTAAATATAATGTATTAAAGGATACGTGTAAGAAAGACAAAGGTTAGATAGGGCCAAAAAAAAAAAAAAAAGGAGTAAAGGGGTAGAAGGTAATTCTAGAGGGTGGAAATAGAAATAAATTACAAAGCGTGTCTTTTTGTTTCATCCCACAGGATAAATCATTCGTTACTAATGAAAATTATAGCCCTATCGCCCTCTACCGGAACCAGGCTGGAAACTGCAGGGAAATAGTTTTGAAGTTGATCTTTATGAAAACTGCTCACGTCTCTGTTATTTATTGTTACCGTTTTCCAGATTTTTATTTTTTATTTTTTTCGTTTTCCAGATTTTTAAAGCATAAACCTCAGGTGTTCAGAAAGATAAAACAACACAGCTTCCTTTGCATATGTAGCCTGACAGGGTTAATGCTGAACAACCTAGTGCCCAAGAGTGGACAATCCTCCCCATACTCACCTTTAATTTGTGGCAGCCAGATCACAGGGACCACTAACAGCGTAGCCTTTGCTGGACATCCCAGCAGGTAGTCCCCAGCGCCTCTGCCTCTACCTACCCCACTTCCACTCCGTGGACGAGATCCGCTCAGAACTCGTCCCTCATCTATTAACCCCATCATGAAACAGACTCAGTTCCATCTTAGCAAGTATCACTGCTCCTGGGGCCTACAGTAGGGCTCTTCCAACAGAGTAACATCACACTGTGAATTCAAATGGTGAGTGCCAAAGGTCCAAACCTTCATTTTAAAGGTCACCCTATCTATACCTAAAAGCAACATATCCAAATGTTTCGATCATGCACTGAAATCAGAAAAAAAAGTTATAATGCACCAATAAATGTATTTATTTACGAATTATATAAGTGTACAATTGTACAATATATTATGTACATTATAAAACACACAAAAATAGAAATTTAAAAGGATGAGAGTAAATACAAATAACCATTTTAACATTTTCCCAACGGACTGATTATCTGGATACCCCAGGGATTTGACACACCCCTACCTGAAACCACAGTCCTAAAGCATGCCAATGATTGGTGTATTTGGATTTTTAGCTCAGGTTACAGAAAAATGTATGATATCACAGCTTTTTAAAGTTTTGCAAAATAGCCCTAGTATCTAGTTTAACTGTGTGAAGATGTTAGATGCTAACTTATGACATATTTGGCCTAATCACGACACAGCTAGTGTGAAATGTTACTTTATGGCTCACTAATAGCTGTTTCATTTTAAGGAAAACTAAGTAGGGAATTTCAGAGTTAAGAATCTGGAGAGGAAAAAATGCTTTATAGAAATACTTAAACGAAAGGATGAGGATTTGCCTATGAAAAAAATAAAGAGCCAATAGCTAGCATCTGAAAAAAAATAATTCCTCTGCCTACAGTAGAAAACTTAAAAAAAAAAAAAAAAAAAAGCATTGCAAACAATGGCCATTAGCTAACACAAATGGATTAGAATGGATTGCTGCACATCCACCTGTCCTAATACCAGTGAGTCCTTAAGAACATGAATTCTTTTATTTCTATAGCCCCAGTATCCAATCATAAGCCCAGGCACACAGAAACTCAGTGAATATATGACGAATGATGAACACCTGCTCAAAAAGTATGTAGAGTACTGAATTACATTTGAAATAATTGTTGCTAAAGAACACTCCAGCATCTGGTTTTGATTTGTTGAATCAAATAACTAGATGAACGTCATGGTCAATGACACACTCAGAGAGCTTCATTACATTCTTCAACATCCTCCCACTCCCTTTCCCATCATTCCTTTGGCATCCCCCAACTCCTACTGCTTGCACCCAAGGTCTGAGCTTCCCACCATGGAGTGGAGCGCAGTGGAGTCGTACAGCCGGACAGTCTTGTCCTTCTCCACCCCTTAGTGCAAGCGGGGAGAAATAAGAGTACTGTTCTATACAGAGAATCTTTTTCAAAGTGCTCCTTAATTAAAAAAAAATATATTCATGAAAGCTTAAACATTTTTAGAAAGAACATGAAAATCTGACTTTTGAAATCGAGATACACACATGACAAAACATTGTGGGGCCTCCATCAAGTTTTATAACACTAAAATTTACAACTGCGAGGCTTTCAGTTGTGGTCTCCTCATGACTTCTTTTAATAGGTACTTCACCAATTTAAAGAGATTAAAATATTACACAATTTAAGTAACTTAATTTCATAAATAACCAGTCTCATTTTGTGTACACATGCTGAAATGTTTTCATCTATAGGTTCATTTATTCTGCTGACAAAATGTCAAGTTTCTTGATGAAAACAGAACTGAAATTACACTTAAGAGTTTCCATTACATTAAATGCGAACCAGTGTTAGTTATCGAATCTTGATCAAGAGAAGGGATATGGAGTTCAGAGATTTGCTGGAGATGGGAATTATATGAAAGCTTAGTTCTTTCACTATCGCAATATGGAAGGAGTTTTTTTTTACCTAAAGTACTTATTAAAGGATAATGTACTTAACGTGGTTGGGAAGTACGTATGTATCACCAAAGGACAAAGGAAAACAGACTGGTGGGATTTTCTAAGGTCAAAGTGATGTTTTTTAAGCACTGTGGTGAGTTACTGAGTTGTAAAATCATCCTCTCTGGAGGTTAAAAACAAAGAAAGCCAGTTGTTTGGATGAATCAAGTCTCAGACAAAATAGCTACTAGAATAGAAATACTTTTCTTGAAAATTATCTATTAAGAAAACCAGGACATGTGCACATTAAACCTTGTTTGGTTTGCTCACAGGTTTTCTCAAATCCCTCCTTTTGCTTGTTGCTGCTACAGGCTGGGCTCACTCCCTTTTATCGCACTTCGGTGACCAGCAGCTGTCTCACCGGACACTGGAGCTTCCCAGAAAAACCTGACTCAAAATTGAACCCACCCACCTTCTCCTTGTAAAATGAAAACAAATCCTCAGTGGCACTACTGCCTGCCAAGGAAGGGTCTCATTAACATCTTTAAAAAGAAAAACAGGTGATGGAATTTCCAATGAAATTGCTTTGAGTATACTGTTGAAATTAGATCCTAAATTTAGAACCAGAAAAACCATTCGTGTTTTTGGTAATTTTCAAATTTTATTTCCAACTACCACAGTAACAAAATACCAGTGATAATTCTGCATGGAAAGTGGCAACCTTTTAAATCAATAAGGTCACAAATTAGTATTCCAACAGTACTTTGGCCTATGGAGATTTTGATAGGAGAGGATTATTACAATCAGTCCTATTATATTATAGACATATGCTTCCTCAGTATATAGTAATAAAAATATTCATCTTACCTCAATGATTCATCATGTATACATTTCTACTCTTTATAAGCACTATCTTTCTGGGTTGCAATGTGTGAGGGGGAAATTCCTCCCACGCATGGGTTTTTTTTATACCATACAGAAACAGCAGTCACTTCAGCAGTAATGTACATTATTAATTTTTTAGTTGAAAAATAAGAGTGAATTATCCTATTATATCCTTTCTCTGGAAGTAAAAAGACACACACCATTACAAACGTAAAATGAGTCAAACTTCTATTTTATTGACAGGAGTCCAAAATGAATACAAAAGAATGCCTCCTTTGCATGTTATGTATTTTTTTCCTTAAAAGGCTTCTGAGTCAGGTAGATTTTAAAAGCTAAGAATGTACTTCAGCTTTTATAGTGAACCTTTTAAAAAAGGTTTAATAACATGAGTCACCAACATCAGAGAACACATGGTCCCACAATCATTTTTAGACCTATAGCTTATAAAAAGAATTAGATCCTGCACTGATCTGCTAAATAGAGGCTTAAAAATGTTTTAAGCCATTAAAAGCCATTTTTATAATCTGATAACTCTGGGCAATTAAGAAAAGGAACATCCTCAAATGTAGCCCTCTATATTATGTGGAATGTGATAGAATGTCAACTTATGATCAAGACAGGTAAAAATAAAAATTTCAAAGCTATGAATGGAACTGTTATAAATAGTCTTGTATCACTGCAAAATGTCAATAAATGAATGGCAGAGCTTATCAAAAGATTAAAACTTGAGCAGATGTTACTTAAAACGTGTGGTGTTTATCATACTTCAATGTTTGCTGAAAACTAAAGCTAAACAAAGAAAAATTGCCATTTATAGATTGGTTTTTATGTACCTTTACTTTTACTGGGACCATAAACTGATCAGATAATACATAGCCCACACTTCTGGACAGTTATAACAAAGGGTTTATTATCATTTGCCCATGAAATAAATGCACCATCCCATACTTGAAAGGCTTTAACAAGCCTTAAGTGTTTTTCAGACTGTACCAAGGCATCACCACTGCCTAGTTATATTATGCACCCATTTCTAGTAAAGCACTAACACCTCCCTCAACATCAGTTCCGCACTGTTTCCGGTTTATTATACACTTCCAAAACAGCAAACATTTGCAAATACTGTGGTCCGTTCATAGTACTGCTTAGTCATCATCTTCCTCCTCTTCTTCCTCCTCCTCAAAGCTATCTTCAAAGCCTTCGCTGTCCTCCTGGTCTTCATCCCCCTCTATTGCTGTATCCCACTGTGGGTGATTTTCTGGTACAGGCTTAGCCTCATGAACTTCCAACTATAAAGAATTGAATGCAGACATCAGAAATTTTGGGAGGAAAAATGAAAGAAATATCTGATAAAGAAAAGGTTTTCTTTGACCAGGGCAATTATAAAGAAATAGATTTTATGGTTAACTCTAAATTTAACAAATTTATTATAATAGATATTTGTAATCTGTTAACAGACAAATATGGTTAAATTTCTAATACAGTTTGACATTTTCATTCTATAGAGGCTATACTATTTATCCTATACAATGAAAGATTAATCACTGTGATTCTTGAGCAAGAACACCGAATTATGTCTTCATAAGTCTTTTTTTTTTTTTTTTAAGATTTTATTTATTTATTCATGAGAGACAGAGAGAGGCAGAGATACAGGCAGAGGAAGAAACAGGCTTCATGCAGGGAGCCCGAAGCAGGACCCAATCCCATGACTCCTGGGACTCCAGGATTACGCCCCTGGGCCGGAGGCAGGCGCTAAACCACTGAGCCACCCAGGGATCCCCGTCTTCCTAAGTCTTAATAAGAATTAAGAATTATGTCTTAACAAGTCTGCTGAGGGAAGAAAAACTCTACTATGACTTTCAAAATGGTATTTTGCAGGCTCCATACTCATCACGTAATATTCTATAGACGATGAAAAAAAAATATGGCACTCTCATGGGAAAAAACAGGTATTCCTTTACCAGTTCCCTTTACTTTGGGACTCCAGGGCAGCCCCGGTGGCATAGCGGTTTAGCGCCACCTGCAGCCCAAGGCGTGATCCTGGAGACCCTGGATTGAGTCCCACATCAAGCTCTCTGTATGGTGCCTGCTTCTCCCTCTGCCTGTGTCTCTGCCTCTCTCTCTGTCTCTATGAATTAATAAATAAAATCTTAAAAAAAAAAAAAAAAAACTTTGGGACTCCAGCACACAATGAACAATACTTCAGCACAACATTTACACAATAATGCCTTTTATAAAAACCACAAATGAAGCTGGTAAACACTGACAGGAATGTGCTTTAAGTGATACTTATACAAAGTGTATATCTTGATAAAAACAAATTAATTTCAGAAATTAATCAACATTCCAACAGAATCTGTGGGAAAATACATCTGCTTTTCTATTAAAAAAACCCAAAATACAGAACTCAGCTGATGAGGTCTTAGAAAGTTAACAGTATATAACACATTAAGACTATCACTTAAGTAATTTATACTTAACAATCTAAATCATTTTAGTAATTTATATTCTAGGTTCTAAAGCATTATACTACTTTAACTCAACAAATTAAGTTTATGATTGAAAGAGCAGGCCATCAAGTATTTCACATACAAAGTATGAGAAAACATCTTTTCCCCTCTCTTACTCTACATGTCAGAACTAGAAATGCTTTCATAGTATGTTAAACACTTATTCAAATAGGCAACCATATTTATTGAAGTCACTAGTCTTACCTTCAAGGGTTTAATTTGATCCAAACCCATATAGGAGTCTGATCTCAGAAACACTGTATACTGATAATTCCCAGGCTTGCCTGGTGCAGGAAACTTCAGTTCTACCTAGAAGAAAAAAATAGCACTTAAAAATCCATATTTTTGAGAAATGGAAAAAACATCATCTATATCTTTTATTATATTCTTTAATAATAAACTAGTTAATATGTTTCCCTGAGTTCTATGAGCCATTTTATTAGCAAATTATCAGACCTAAGGAGGGGGTCAGGGGAATCCCAATTCATACCCAGCTGGTGAGAAATACAGGTGACAACTTCAGACTTGCAACTGACATGTGAAGGACCTGGTGGGGAGGCAGTTTTGTGGAACTGAGCCCTTAACCTGGGAGATGTGATGCTAATTCCAGCTAAAGAGTGCGAGTGCCAGCATTAAGCTGGAGGACATTGCTGGTGTGACAAAGAATTGCTTGGTGTGGGGGAAAAACCCATACACCTCATCAGTGTCAAAAGTGTTTTGAGTATGATACTAGTGTAAATGAAAAACACACAGCAGAAGTGAATTTTTCCTTTACAAATGCCCAATGCTGAAAATATTGAATGATTTCACTCATATGTGGAACCTAATAAAGAAATAAATGAATAAACAAAAAACAGAATCTGACCTATAAGTACAGAGAAGAAACTGATGGTTGCCAGAGAGAATGGTGAGGCGACGAGCAAAATGGGTGAAGAGGAATGGGAGATACAGGCTTCCAGTTATGCAATTAATAAGTCATAAACAAGAGGCACAACATAGAAAATATAGTCAATAATATTATAATAGCATTGTATGGTGACAGACAGTAGCTATACTCATTGTGAACATAATTTAACATATAGAGAAGCTGAATCACTGTTATATACCTGAAACTAATGTAACATTGTATGTCAACTATACTCAAAATATTTTAAAACATGCC
Source organism: Vulpes vulpes (assembly GCF_048418805.1). NCBI lineage: Eukaryota > Metazoa > Chordata > Mammalia > Carnivora > Canidae > Vulpes > Vulpes vulpes. The sequence goes on from NC_132780.1 coordinate 193,602,903, forward strand.
CAGTGCTGGGGTGCCTATGTGGCTCAGTCGGTTAAGTATGTGCCTTTGTCTCAGGTCATGATCCCAGGATCCTATAATTGAGCCAGTCAGACTCCCTGCTCAGTGAGGAGTCTGCTTCTCCTTCTCCCTCTGCGACTCCTCCTGGCTTGTGCTCTCCTGCTCTTGCTCCTGCTCTCTCCTAAATAAAGTCTTAAAAAAAAGAAAAAAACCCATGCCCAGCACCTTAAAAGGTCAAGAATATATTACCTATTAAATCATAAACTTCATATATAGTTACAAACTCTTAAAAATTTCAATTCCAGGGAAAGGATGGCAGGGGAGTAGGAGGACTCTAGGCTCACGTCATCCCATGAATACAACTAGGTAACTATCAAATCATCCTAAATACCCCAGAACTTGACCTGAAGACTGGTAGAAAAAAAAAAACCTCCACAGCCAAGGACAGAGAAGAGACCATGCTGAAGAAGGTAGGAAGTATGGAGACACAGTTTGGAGGAATGGATCATGGGCACTGTGGTAGGGAGGGAGCCACAGCTGTGGAGAATGGCAAGAGACAAACTAATACATAGGGGAGTGCACATGGAAAAGGAAATCTCACAGCAAAGGCCTTGGAAAACAAGAGTGCCCAAATTTCATGAGTTCTGGCAACTAGCAGGGCTTAAAGCCTGGAGTTTTAAAGGTCAGGATGCTTGGCTCTGGGAGAGCTCAGAGGGCATTGGGGCTGCTCTTAGAGAAAAGGCAGGGCAAACAGTCCATGGACATACAGCATGGAAACAGTGACCTGAAAAATAATGGGGCACACAGTGGGGAGGGTATGCACTCACTTCAGAGGGCATCACAGAGAGATGGTGTTCACGGAGAGTCCTCTGGCTGGGGCCATTACCCTCCCCTACCCCTCGCCTCAGACAGGAAGCAGCAAAGTACCAATACTCACTACCTAACTTGCTCACATGAAGCCCCCCAACACCTATGTTCCAGCGGAACCACCCCTTCCAGTCATACTTGCCTCAGTCCCAGCACAATGGGCCCTAAGTTTGGCAGGGCCTCAGTTCCCATGGAGGTGGCAACAAGACTCGTTTTACAAGCAAAGCAAAACAGAACCTAGTTAAAACACGCCACATTCAGGGGACCAAACACTGCCTACCAACAAGCAAAGGGACCCTCTGTAGACTAATGGCCTGAAGGATAAAGCAGCCAAAACACAAAACCAAAGCCCACAAAGCACACACTGGGGACATTCTCTGAAGCACCAGGCCCTTGGAAACAGGGGACACTACACTACAGAATACTACAGGACCTCTTCTAAATAAAGCCATTACTCTCAAGAACAGAAGACATAGCTGACTTTCCTACACAGAGAAAGAGGCACAGAGACTTAGACAAAATGAGAAATCTCTCCCAAATTAAAGAACAAAGGCCACAGCAAGAGATCTAAGCAAAACAAATATAAGTAACATGCCTGACAGAGAACCTAAAGCAATAATCATAAGGATACTTACTCACTGGGCTTGAGTAAAGAGTAGAGGACATCAATGAGACCATTAACAAAGCGAAAAGGAATAACAATAGTAGAGATAAAGAGCTCAATAAACAAAATGAGAAACACCTGATGGGGTGAACGCAGGCTGGAAGAAGCAGAGGAATGAATTAATGATCCGTAAGACAGAGTAATGGAAAGTAATCAAGCTGAACAAAGGAAAGAAAGAATTATGCAAAACAAGAATAAAAGTAAGGAATTCAGAGACTGCATCAAGCATAGTAACATTCATATGATAGGATCTCAGAAGAAGAGAGAAACAAGGGAACAGAGGATTTATTTGAAGAAATAATAGGGGAAAACTTCCCTAATCTAGGAAAGGAAACAGATATCCAATCCAGATCCAGGAAGTATAGAGAACCCTCAACAAAATCAACAAAAGCAGATCCACACCAAGACGGATTATTATTAAAATGGCAATATAAGGTGATAAAGAAAACATATTAAAAGCAACATGAAAAAGACAATTACATACAAAGGAAATCCCATAAGGTTATCAGCAAATGTTCCAGCAGAAACTTTCCAAGCCAACAGGAGTGGCATGATATCATGCTTGGAAAGTTATTAAAAATGCTTAATAAGGAAAAATCTGCAGCCAAGAATACTCTATCTAACAAGGGTATCTATCATTCAGAATAGAAGGAGAGAGAGTTTCCTAGACAAAAATAAGGGGTTCACGACCACTAAACCAGCCCTGCAAGAAATATTTACAGGGGACTCTCTGAGTGGAAAGGAAAGACCAAACATGACACTATGAAGGTAGAATATATAAAAGCAGCAAAACTAAATAGTTCTGTAAAAAAAATCAGTCAAGAAACTCACAAAATTAAAAGGATATAAGATATATACCTAAAACATGGGGAGGAGAGGAGTAAAGAATGGGTTCAAACTTAACCATCAACTTAATATAGGCTGCTATATGTAGAGATTTATATACAAACCTAATGGTAACCACTAATCAAAAATCACTACTAAATATGCAAAGAATACAGAGAAATCCAAACATACACTAAAAAAACGCAGCAAACCATGAAAAGACAAGGATCGAAGAAAATCTTCAGAAACAACCACAATACAAGTAATAAAATGGCAATAAATACGTATCTATCAATAATTACTCTGAATGTAAATTAACTAAATGACCCAATCAAAAGACACAGATGGATATGGATAAAAAAATAAGACTCATCTACATGCTGACTATAAGAGACTCATTTCAGATTGAAAGACACCTGTGAATTGAAAGTGAGGGGATGGAGAAGCATTTATCATGCAAATAGATGTCAAAAGAGAGCTACAATAGCAATATTTATATAGGACAAAAAAGGGTTTATTTTTATTTTTTTTTTAAGATTTTATTTATTTATTCATGAGAGACAGAGAGAGAGAGAGGCAGAGACACAGGCAGAGGGAGAAGCAGGCCCCATGCAGGGAGCTTGATGTGGGACTCAATCCAGGGTCTCCAGGATCACGCCCTGGGCTGCAGGTGGCGCTAAACCACTGCGCCACCGTGGCTGCCCCCCAAAAAGGGTTTAAAACAAAGACTGTAACAGGAGACAAAAAAGGACACTATATAATAGTAAAAGGGACAATCCAACAAGATGATATGACAATTGTAAATATTTATGCTCCCATCATGGAAGTAACCAAATATATAAACCAGTTAAGAACAAACGTCAATGAATTAATAAAAAATTACACAATAACTATAGGGGACTTCAATACCCCACTTATATCAATAGATAGATAATCTAAACAGAAAATCAACAAGGAAATCAAGGCTTTAAAGACACACTGGACCAGATGGATTTAACAGATATATTCAGAACATTCCACCCTAAACAGCAGAATACATATTCTTTTCAAGTGCATGTGGAACATTCCTCAGAAAAGATTACATGTTAGGTCACAAAACAAGTCTCAACAAATTCATACCCTGCATCTTTTTTGACCATAACACTATGAAACTAGAAATAACCCACAAGAAAAAATCTGGAAAGACCACAACCACATGGAGGTTAAATAATCTGCTACTAAACAATGAATGTATCAACCAGGAAATAAAAGAAACAAATGAAAATGAAAACACAACAACTCAAAACCTTTGAGAGGCAGCAAAAGCAGCTCTAAGAGAGAAGTTTATAGCAATACAGGCCTACCTCAAGAAGCAAGAAAAATCTCAAATAAACAACCAAACTTTGACCTAAAGGAGGCAGAAAAAGAGTGGCAAACAAAACCTAAAACCGGCAGAAGGAAGGAAATAATAAAGATTGGAGCAGAAATTAATGATCTAGAAACTAAAGAAAACAATACAACAGACCAATGAAGGCAAAAGTTGGTTCTTAAAAAAAAAAAAAAAAAAAAAAGGAAAGGAAAGGAAAGGAAAAAATCAATAAAACTGATAAACCTCTACCCAGAGTTATCAAGAAAGAGAAAAGACCCAAATAAAAACACAAATGAGAGAGGAAAAATCACTACCACCACAAAAATACAATTTTAAGAGATTATTATGGAAAACTATATGCCAACAAATTGGGCAATCTAGAAGAAATGGATACATTTCTAGAAACATATAACCTACCAAAACTAAAACAGGAATAGAAAACTTGAAAAGACTGATAACCAGCAAAGAAATTTAATCAGTAATCAAAAAACTCCCGAAAAACAAAACTCCGGGACCAGATGGCTTCACAGGTGAATTCTACACCATCTAAAGAAGAGTTAATACCTTCTCCAACTATTCCAAAAAATAGAAAAGGAAGGAAAGCTTCCAAATTCATTCTATGAGGCCAGCATTACCCTCATACCAAAACCAGATATATTAGAAAGAAAGAAAGAAAGAAAGAAAGAAAGAAAGAAAGAAAGAAAGAAAGAAAGAAAGAAAGAAAGAAAGAGAAAGAAAGAAAGAAAGAAAGAAAGAAAGAAAGAAAGAAAGAAAGAAAGAAAGAAAGAAAACAAACTACGGGCCATTATCTCTGATGAGAATAGATGCAAAAATCTTCAAGAAAATACTATCAAAACAAATCCAACAATACATTAAAAGAATCATTCACCATGATCAACTGGGATTTATTCTTGGGTTGCAAGATTGGTTCAATATATACAAATCAATGTGATACAGCACATCAATAAGAGAAAGGATAAGAACCTTATGATCATTCCAATAGACACAGAAAAAGCATCCGACAAAGTACAACATTCATTCGTGATTAAAAACCCTCAATAAGAGGCACTTGGGTGGCTCAGTTGGTTAAGCTTCCAACTTTTGATGTCAGTTCAAGGTCATGAGTTCAAGCCCCACGTTGACCTCTGTGCTGGGTGTGAAGCTTACTTTAAAAAAAAAAATTAAAAATAAAAAAAGAGCCTTCAATAAAGTAGGTGTAGAGGGAGCATACTTCAGTGTAATAAAGGCCATCCTCGTATGCAAAACCCCAGTGCTAGCATCATCCTTAATGGTGTAAAACTGAGAGCCCTTCTCCTAAGGTCAGGAACAAGACAAGGACGTCCACTCTCAATGCTTTTATTCAACATAATACTGGAAGTCCTAGCTACAGCAACCAGACAACAGAAAGGTATCCAAGTCGGTAAGAAAGAAAGAAATCTTTCAGTACGTGCAGATGACATGATACTAGATATAGAAAACCTGAAAGGCTCCACCAAAAAACTGCTAGAACTGATAAAGTCACAGGCTACAAAATCAATGGACAGAAATTTGTTGCGTTTCTATACACCGAAAATGAAGCAGCAGAAAGAGAAATAAGAAATCAATCCCATTCACAGCTATACCAAAAATAGTAAGGTACTTAGGAATAAATCTAACCAAAGAGGTTTACTCCTCTACTCTGAAAACTATGCAATACTAATGAAAGAAACTGAAGAAGTCACAAAGAAATGGAAAGACATTCCAGGCTCATGGGTTGGAAGAACATATATTGTTAAAATATCTCTACTACCCAAAGCAATCTATACTCAATGGAATCCCTACGAAAATACCAACAGTATTTTTCCAGAACCAGAACAAATAATCCTAAAATTTATATGGAACCACAAAAGACCCCGACTAGCCAAAATAATATTGAAAAAGGAAAGCAAAGCTGGAGGCATTACAATTCCAGAGTTCAAGTTATATTACAAAGTTGATCAAAACAACTTTATATTACAAAGTGACCAAAACAGTATGGTACTGGCACAAAAAGCACACAGATTAATGGAACAGAATAGAAAATTTGGAAATAAACCCAAAATTATATGGTCAATTAATCTTCAACAAAGCAGGAAAGAATATCTGGTGGGAAAAAGTCTCTTCAACAAACGGTGCTGAGAAAAAAGGACAGCAACATGCAAAAGAAAGAACCTAGACCACCTTCTTATTCTTACATCATACATAAAAATAAATTCAAAATGGATTAAAGGCCTAAATGTGAGACTTGAAACCATAAATATCCTAGAAGACAGGGAGTATCTTCTTTGACATTGCCCAGAGAAACTTTTTTTCTTGTCTCCTGAGGCAAGGGAAACAAAAGCAAAAATAAACTACTGGACTTCATCAAAATAAAAAACCTGCGCAATAAAGGAAACAATCAACAAAACTAAAAGGCTAACCCTGATAAAGGGTTAGCATCCAATGGGGCACATGGGTGGTTAATTAGTTAAGTGTCCAAGTCTCGATTCTGGTTCAGGTCATGATCTCAGGGTCATGAGACTGAGCCCTGTGACAGGTTCCTCACTCAGCTGGGAGTTTGCTTCTCTCCCTCTTCCTCTGCCCCTCTCCTGCTTACACATGTGCACGCTCTCTCTCTCTCTCAAATAAATCTTTTTAAAAAAAATGTGTTAGTATCCAGTATATGAAGAACTTATAACACTCAACACCCAAAACCCAAAAAAAATCCAATTAAAAATGGGCGGAAGACATGAACAGACATTTCTTCAAAGAAGACATATGGATGGCCAACAGACACATGAAAAGATGCTCAGCATGACTTATCAGGGACACAGAGGTCAAAACTAAAATGAGATATCACCTCACACCTGTCAGAATGGCTAAAGCCAAAAACATAAGAAACAACTGGTGTTGACAAGGATGTGAAGAAAACAGAACTCTCCTGCACTTTGGTAGGAATACAAACTGGTGCAGCCACTGTGAAAAACAGCACTGAGGTTCTTCAAAAAGTTAAAAATAGAAGTACCCTACGATTTAGCAATCGCAGTGCTAGGTATTTACCCCAAAACACAAAAACACTAATTCAGGGGCACCTGGGTGGTTCAGTTGGTTAAGCGTCTGACTCCTGGTTTCAGCTCAAATCGTGGTCGTAGGGTCATGAGATCAAGCCCCATGTTGGGCTCTGTGCTCAGCAGGAAGTGTGCTTGAGATTCTCTCTCCCACTCCTGTGCCCCTCCCCCTGCTCTCTAAAATAAATAAATCTTAAGAAAAAAAACACAAAACACTAACTCAAGGAGATACATGCATCCCTATATTTATAGCAGCCTTATTTACAATAGCCAAATTATGGAAGCAGATCAAACATCCACCAACTGATGGATGACCTTAAATGTGGTATATACAAACAATGGACTATTAGCCATAAAAAAAGAATGAAATCTTGCCATTTGCAATGGAAAGCTAGAGAGTATAATGCTAAGTGAACTAAGTCAAACACTGTAAGATTTCACTCATATGTGAAATTTAAGGAACAAAACAAATGAGCAAAGGAAGTAAAAAAAACAAAAAAACAAAAAAAAAGAGGGAGAAACAAAGAAACAGACTCTCAACTATAGAGAACCAAGGGTTACCAGAGGGGAGGTGGGCAGGGAATGGGTGAAAATGGTGATGGGGATTAAGAAGTGCAATTGTGGTGAGCACCAGATGATTAAAGAAAAAGTTTCAATTCCACTTAAAGGAAGAATAAATTATTAAGATGGCATTTTGATGTTCTGGTGATCTGCCTCCAATCTCCAAAATCTAGTTTTTGTAGGTAAGATTACTAAAACAAACTAGAAAAAACAAACTAGAAAATTCATGGAAATATCATTTTTAAAAAATTAATCTCACAGTTTGACCTTTCTAAGTACACCACAAAACCCAGAAATTATAAAAGAAGAAATCAAATCACATTATCAAAAATACACCAAGTAAATGAATAAATATTTGTATTTTTGCTTGGTAAAAACAACCATAATAGTAAAACAAATTGAGGAGAATATTTGCAAAAAATATCACAACGGGATATAATATTTAAAACAAGAATTCCTCCAAACAACTGAAACATCAATAACCCAACAAAAATGAAAAATAGTCACAGACACACAAAAAAGTACAATTCAAATACACTGAAAGATGTTCAGTTTCACTCTTAAGAGAGATACAAAATTGACATTACGAGAATAATTAGCATAGTAAAAAGTGATTCAGGCAAGAATCATCAATGTATAATAAAATGAATGGGTAAAAGACTATTAGAGAACAAGATATTAACATAGTACCCAAGTATTACCCCAAAGATTAGAGGAAAAAAATATGTTCTAGAGTAGAGAGAAGCCTTAATTAAACGTTCAACCATGGCATGTGGGGCAAACTGATATAATGTGCCCCAATGCAACCAACTAAGATTATATCACTTATGTAGTATTTTTGCCAAAAATATTTAAGATGAATATAATTACGAGTAATCAATGAGACAAATTAAAACTGAGGGATATTCTACAAAATATTTTGCCTGGACTTTTCAAAAATGATGGCATGAAAAATTTAAAAACAAAAATGCCAAAAAGAGTTCTAGAATAAAGAGGAATGAGAACCAAATGCAATGTATGATCCTTGAGTTTAAAAGCAAAACAAGAAGCACCTGGGTGGGTCAGTGGTTGAGTGTCTACCTTTGGCTCAGGTCATGATCCCAGAGTTCTGGGGTTGAGTCCTACATCAGGCTCTCCATAGGGAGCCTGCTTCTCCCTCTGCATATGTCTCTGCCTCTCTCTCTGTGTCTTTCATGAATAAACAAAATCTTTAAAAATAAATAAAAATTGTAACATATGTTAGTGAAATATTTAAGGAAATCTGAATATGGATTGCATTATTAGATGAACACCATATCAATGCTAACTCTCCTAAATATAGTAATTTTATTGTGCTTATGCAGGAGATGGCCCTTGTTCTTATGAGATACATGTCAAATATTTAGGGTTATAATGTTATGATGTTATAGACATCATGTAGAGAAAAATATTAAATTATCTTAAATATAAGAGAAAATGTTAATTCAGTGTAGATGAAGGATCTTATGATGGAGCTCATGATTGTGTGCTTGCAACATTTCTATAGGCTTGAAACTTTTTAAAATAAAAGATCAGAAGGAAAAAATAGCACTAAGATGCCATTTTCACCTTTCTGATCAGCAGTGACACTCAAAATGTCTGACACATTGAGAAATAAAGGGCATTCCTAAACATTCATTCTCCTTATGGAGAAATAAATATCTAGCATACATCTAACAAAATTACAGTGTATACACAGCCTCTGATTCACTAATTCTACCTCAATGAATTAATCCTGTATGTATGTTTATACAAGTGCAAAATGACATATGAACTTATTTACTGAAGCAAAAGAAGTAATTTTTAAGTCCATTAAATGGTAGAGTGCTACATAATAAACAACCACTCAAAAGAGTATTATGCAGCTGTAAAAACGAATGAGGAAGGTTTTTCTGTAGTTAACTTGGAACAAATTCCAAGTTATATCACTGAGAGAAAAAGGGAAGGTATATGCTATTTATATGCAATACTGGAGAAAATATGCATATGTATTTGCTCATAATTTACATACAGTATCACATGAAGAATACATAAAAATCTGATAATATTGATGGCCTCTAGGAAAGGAAATGGGTGACTGAGAGACAGGGATGTTTCAGTGGGTGCGCTTTTGTATATCTTCTGAAATATTAACTAGAGGAATATATTATCTATTCAAAAATAAGTAAAACTTAAATTAAAAAAAAATAGAATTGCTCTATCCAAGAAATACCCTTAATTTAGCTCTAGGTGTCAAATAAAAACAAACTACTTCATGTATTTACTACTCGCTTATAAAGTTGGAAAAATACTTTTTGGATTAAAAATCAACATCATAGAACTATCTTGATATTCAAAAAAAAACCTTGCTCTTGTCTACCAAGTCCAGGCAGAATCTTCTTTCTAGAAAAGTAGCATGAAGAAAACAAGAAAACAGAAAGGAGTTCCCAAGGACAAACTATGTTCATCGCAATAATGTATTAGTGATGTCATCAACAATGAATAATGCCACATATTTAAAAATTCCACTCTAAAAACCTAATTACCATTTTTTTAAAAAGATTTTTAAAAAAAAAAATTTTTTTTATTATTATTTATGATAGTCATACAGAGAGAGAGAGAGAGGCAGAGACATAGGCAGAGGAAGAAGCAAACTCCCTGCTAGGAGCCCGATGTGTGGGACTTGATCCCAGGACCCTGGGGTCACAACCTGAGCCAAAGGCAGACGCTCAACCACTGAGCCACCCAGGTGTCCCTAATTACCAGTTATTAACTTTGTTTTTAAGACCAAAGACATTTAGCACTAATCCAATGAAGGTAAAAATCATAAATTTTTGTAAAATATAATTAAATTCTGGACAAGAAAACAAAAAGCATATATTCTTAGACATTAACAGTGAAAACTCCCAAAATAAGTTGAAAACAAGTTTTTAGGACTGATCAAGTTGCCTGCCTTTAGCAATACTGTATAAATTTCCAATCAGCTACCAGCCCAAAAAAAGACACAGAGAAGTTATAAAATGTGTCTTAACAAATAAAAACAATAAGCAAAATACGATAAACTGATTTCTAAAAAAGACTTTATGAGAAGCAGCATGATGGTGAGACACCATACATTTGTAAAAACGGAAATAATGTTGTTGGATAATTACCTCTTCTGTATCTTTTAGTGTACACACATGATATGGCATAGATATTAATGTCTGTTCCTTCCTATCTGCAATATAAAGCCACCACCATTCTTGTTTTTCCTGCAAAGAAAAAAAAAAGAGTGTGTGTTATCAGAAAGAATTAGATAACCGTTTTGCCTTGTCTTCTTTTAGAGGTATTGTTCTGGTTTTATCATTAAATTATTTCTAGCACAGATACAGTGCCTGGTACAAAATATTCAATATTTACTGAATGAATAAATCGTTCTTAACCATTTGTAGATCTATTGTCCAAAAGAATTCTGCATGTAATTTTGGGGTCTTAAATGGCCCCTTAAAGAAATCCTAATGATGGGCCTCTGTATTAAAAACCCCTGTACTAACCTTAAATAAAAGATAGTCTAAAAAATAAAACATTATAAGCTACTACAATAACATCTAACAAATAATCTTAGTAATCTTACCTAGTAATAAGCAAAAGCCAGAAAGTAGGAGTGGAAGGGACTCGGGCAACCAAATCAGAAATCATTGAAACTTACTACTCATAAGAGCATCTCAGATTCCACTCCACCTGATTTTAGTAAGTGTAGTATTTCTAGTTGTACCTCATAAAAGATTAGGAATAGAAAAAGAGCTCAGTAAAGAAATTGCCAAAATGCAGGAAGAACTGCAATGACAGCTGGAAGAACTGAAAGGAGATAGAAGAGCTTTTTTTATAAAGCCCCCAAAACAGAAGCCCAAGTAGTCTGGAAGCACCAAATTTCAGTGTGATCAGTGAGCACGGCTGTACAGGACACATCAGTAACTATTAAGTCATCTCTTGGTATCCACTGCTTAAGAACTGATCAGGGAAGATAGCTTTCTAAAACGGCTTTTTGGGGGCTAAAAAATAAATAAGCTGTAGGATATTCTAAATACTCAACCAAAACAACACTAGACTAAATTCTCAATTATCCAAAAGAAAGATTAAAAAAAAAAAAAAAAGACTTTTTACTGAAAACAGAATCGTAGGGAAAAGGTCTTTTTAAGCCAAATCACTTGCACTTTCTATTTTATTTTAACCATAAGACATTAAAATTTGATCATCTTTCTAAGAATGCTACACTAAGGTCAACTAAAAAAAAAACTCTTGTAAACTACAAAAAACTACAACAACATTAATAAGCAAAATAAATAAATCACAAGTACAAATAAATCACAATTTAAGTTAAGCAACTTCTGCTTAACCCAAGGTGGATTACCACAATAGGTGTATGTATGCATGTTTGTCTATATGTGTCTTGTACACACAAAGCAGGTAAAGACATAATGGACTCAAAGTGGGCCAGAGTCTGAGTCACAACTACTCAACTCTGCCAATGGTAACATGAAAAGAATGAGTGTGACTGTGCCCCAATAAAACTTCACTCAAAAAACAGGTAAGGAGGCAGACTTGTCTGCAGGCTGCGGTTTGCTGATGCCTGTTTTAAAGCCACACAGACTGTTTCATTTCTCTAAACCTCGCTTTTCTTCTCTGTTAAATGACTGAGTGTCGACCTCAGGCTGTGTTATGAAGATTAACGGAGATAATACAAGCAAAAGATATGTTGGAATGTCTAACATATTGAGTGTGAAAAATGAAAATCATGATTATTAATGAAATAAGGTAGACACATCGATCATTTAAGTGATTCTGGCAGTTCACTGTCAAAAATCTCATTACCAGAACATACACATAATGTAAGCAGCACAGGGATATGCTCAAGAATGTGCAATTCTTTATCTCTCCACCAAAAGAATGCCTTTCCCTCTTGTCTCCCAGATTATTTGATTAAAATGAGATTCATTCAAGAATATTTATTAAGAAACTGGTGAATATCAATCCATAGCATCGTATCTGTGCCTAGACTCTTTGATGCACATAGTGAAAGTGGAAAAGATGTTCTAGCATGAGCTATTTGCACCTTCAACACAACAGTTTTTCTGTTGTGTGAGAATCCTTCCATTCTTAACACAGTAAGTATAATGATTGAGTTTCAGTAACATATAGGTCAATTACAATCATAAAACTTCAAGCAATTTAAGCGGGTAGTCTGGTTGTTAGGGTAGTTGGGTAGGTACACGGGAAGGTAGGTAAATGTTAGGAAAATCCTACCTAAACTTATCTAATAAATGGTACATTGAGATGTTTATAGTGTAGTTGTAGCTTAAGTTAGAAAAAAGCGTTTTCAAGGTTAACATGTTCTAAGGCAGTGAATGGATGTTTTGCTTATTAACTAAGCATAGACTAAAATGAACTATTATAAGGGTACAAATTATACAGCTTATAATATCCCATGGCACTTTTAAAACCAATCAATGAGTGGAATCTACTTGCTTGATTTCGGGAGCCCTGGGGCTGGCAAGCTACCACCGCAATGGGCAAAGTGCCTTTACCAGATGGGCTAAAGCTCAGGACATGCCAGAAGATCAGCGAGCGTATTAACATGGAATCCTAGGCTGACTTCTTTCCAAGTCAAAACAACAGTCTGTGCAGAGCCATTCATTTATTATTAGGAAAGCCAAATTACTTGGGAATTTGCCTTCAGCAGCCCCCAGCAACTCTGGATTGACATTCTAAAGCAGAAAGCAGATTTATACATGAAATCACCTGCCAAACATGAGTGCTGAGCAGAAGGTTCTATGGCAAAGCTCAGAGGCAGTCTGTGGAGCAGCATCACTGAACTAAGAGGCAACCAGTTCTTGACCCCTGGCCATAGACAGAGTCATGGCAAAAGCAAAACGTCATGCAAATCCCAAATTCATTTGAAAGACAAAAAACTCAAGGAGATGGAAAGTTGAGCAGGCCACAGCCACAAACTAAACAAGGACAAGAGAACAAACATCACTGATCAATCTGCCCTGAACTTGGGGTTCAGTCACTCTCAACTCCTACTTGAACTTAGCTGGTCCCACACCCATGGACTGGGGAAATTACTAAGGCCAGAGCAAGTGTAGTGGCTCCAGGTGGCCAGTATAGGACCATCAGAGAAAACCCATGGGAAAAATTTAAGCACTTTTAAAATCCTTTTTAAAATTTGATAGAAGTGACAGATTCACAAAACCCATGTAGTCCTAGGATGAGGACAAAATACACATTTGTCTGAAAGACTGCCTGAACTGCTAAAGAGAAATTATTATTCAGTACAACCTTCAGTAATCCAGGCATGAAAAAGACAAAAACCCAGGAAACTATAGAAATACTTAAAAAGTTAACAATCCTCTCAATAAATACCACGTTCACTAAATCTAATTCATACTGAAATGTATCCTTCAAAATGTTGCCTATCAAGAACAGACCATCTTTAGCACATTTAAGCCAGTGTACACCAAAGAGGGATAAAGGGCATATGAAAAATCCCCAAAGAGAAAGTAAATGGATAAGGAAAACATTGAGGCATGAATAACTCACCTCAGGAAAGTAAAGACTATAAACAGGATGTGTTATCTTTGATTTGGTTTCCAGTAGAGCTCTCTCCTTCCGCTGTATACTTTGTTGTAATTCTTGCCACTCCTAGTAAAGCAAAAATCAAACATTTGAAATCAAATATGTTTTTAATGAAGTTTTCATCTTCCAACTATTATTCCTAACAATGCTAACTACCACAGAGTTCAGTTCCACAAATCTGATCATTTCCTTGCTCAAAACCTACAATGCAACATTTCGTAAATCAAATCTAAGCCCTTTAGCATGAACTACACAGTCATGATCTACCTGGGCCAATCTTTCCAATCTCCTGCCACTGCCTATCTTTTTGCACTTTCTATTCTTGTCACTTCAAGCTACCTTGACTTCTCTGAACTCACAAAGCTATCTCACTCCATGTCTGGATTTTTGTTTTCTCTTTCTTTCTCTAATCTGGCAAATTTCTATTACTATTCCTTCGGGAGCCACTAAAGCCTAAACCACAAACTCCTGAATACCATAAATTTCCCTCAAGTGAGCTGACCACTGACTCCTTTGTGCTATCACTGTACCTTGCACAAAATGTGCATAATCTCTTTTGTACATTAATGTTTTATTTACAAGTCTGCCTTCCCCACTAGCCTACTGTATATCATGCAAGGGCAGAAACTGTTTTACATTTGGCTTGCATTCCTCTCATCTAACATAGTGCTTGCAATGTGACAGATAATGAATAACTGTTTGTATAATTATTTGACAACTGAATGAATGTATTTTTGGTATCTAAAGAAACTAGTCTGTCACCTCTATAATCCTAATACTATACTCAGAAAGTAATATGTCAACTCCTTCTCAAAGTGCGGCTGGGGAAATAATTTCCTTTAATAGGCTTTAATTTCTTGGCAATCAATTTAATTCCCAAAGTACAAAAACAGTCGAGGGCCAGCAACTGCTAAAAAGTCATCCTCATTTTTCCCCACCATTCTCAAGGGCAGGTACATTACAGGCATACCTCATTTAATTGCACTTTGCACATTCATGCTTTCCAAATATTGTGGCTTTCACAAATTGAAGGTTTGTGGCAACCCTGTGTCAAGCAAGTCTATTATTGCCATTTCTCCAACAGCATTTATTTGCTCACATCATGTCTCCGTGTTACATTTTGGTAATTCCTGCCATATTTTAAACTTCATTATATTTGTTATGGTAATCTGTGATCATTTATCTTTGACGTACTTTAATAGTTGTTTTGGGGCACCACGAACCATGTCCACATAAGATGGCAAATTTAATCAATAAACGAGCATTCTGACCCATCAATGGGTTGTTCCTCTATCTCTTCCCCTCTCCTGGGGCTTCCCTGAGACACAATATTGAAATGAGGCCAATTAATAATCCTACAATGACCTCTAAATGGTCAAGTGAAAGGAAGAGCTGCATGTCTCTCACTTTAAATCAAAAGCTAGAAATTTTTAAGCTTAATGAAGGAGATAAGTTGAAAGGCCAAATAGGCTGAAAGATAGGCCTCTTGTGCCAAATAGTTAGCCGAGTTGTGAATGCACAGGAAAAATTCTTGAAGGAAATTGAAAGTGCTACTCCAGTGAACACACGAATGGTAAAAATGCAAAACAACCTTATTGCTCATATGGAGAAAGTTTTAGTGGTCTGGAGAGAAGACCAAACCAGCCACAATAATTCTTTAAGCCAAGTCTTAATCCAGAGCAAGGACCTGCCTCTTCAATTCTATCAAGGTTAAAAGAGGCGAGGAAGCTGCAGAAGAATAATTTGAAGCTAGCAAAGGTTGGTTCATGAGGTTTAAGGAAAGAAGCTGTATCCATAACATAAAAGTGGAAGGTGAAGCAGCAAGTGCTGGTGAAGAAGCTGCAGCAAACTATCCACAAGACCCAGCTAGGATAATTAATGAAGATGGCTACACTAAATAACAGATTTTCAATGCTGACAAAACAGCCTTATACTGGAAGAAGATGCCATCTAAGACTTTCACAGCTAGACAGAAGTCAATGCCTGGCTTTGAAAGACAGGCGGACTCTCCTCTTAGGAGCTAATGCAGCTGGTAATGTTCAGTTGAAGCCAATACTCACCATTCTGAAAATCCTAAGGCCCTTAAGAATTATGCTAAATCTACTCTGCATGTGCTCTCTAAATGGAACAACAAAGCCTGAATGACAACACATCTGTTTACAACATGGTTAACTGAATATTTTAAGCCCAGTGTTGAGACAGACTACTCAAAAAAAAAAAAAAAATCCTTTCAAAATATTACTGCTCACTGACAATGCACCTGGTCACCCAAGAGCTCTGATGGAGATGCAGAATAAAATTAATGTTTTCATGCCTGCTAACACAACATCCATTCTGCAGCAAATGGATCAAGGAGTAATTATCACTTTCAAGTCTTACTAGTTTAGAAATATATTTTTTAAAGTGATAGCTGCCACAGATAGTGAGTGACTTCTCTGGTGGATCTGGGCAAAGTGTATTGAAAATCTTCTGATTCACCCTTTTATGTGCCATTAAGAATATATATATGTATATATTTAAACATTTATGATTCATGGGAAGAGGTCAAAATATCAGGATTCACAGAAGTTTGGAAGAAGCTGATTCCAACCCTCACAGATTACTTGGAGGGGTTCAAGACTCCACTGGGGGAAGTAATTGCAGATGTGGTAGAAACAGCAAGAGATCTAAAATTAGAAAGGTGCCTGAAGATATGACTGAATTGCTGCAACCTCATGAGAAAACTTGGGCATATAAGGAGCTGTTTCTGATGGATGAGCAAACAAAGTCACTTCCTGAAATGGAATTCACTCCTGGTGAACTGCTGTCCAGATTGTTGAAATGACAACATAGGATTTAAAATATTGTAAAAACTTAACTGACAAACCAGTGGCAGGGTTTGAGAGGTCTGACTCCAATTCTGAAAGAAGTTCTACTCTGGGTGAATTACTATCAAACAGCATCTAATGCTACAGAGAAATCATTTGTGAAAGGAACAATCAATGCAGTAAACTTTTTTGTCATCTCATTTTAAAAACCCTCAAGAATAAGCAGCCAACAACACTTAGGCAAGAGCTTCCACCAGCAAAAAGGTTATAACTCACTGAAAGCTCAGATGATGGTTAGCATTTTTTAGCAATAAAGAATGTGCTAATTAAGGCATTGATATTATTTGAGACAATGCTATTGCACACTCTATAGACTACACTACAATATAGTGTAAACATAACTTACATCCACTAAGAAACCAAAAAATTTGTTTTATTTGCTTTATTGCAATGCTAGTTTCATTGTGTGTGTACTAAGCCTGTAATATCTCCAAGGTATGGCTGCCATTCCTTATACTTTTATCCTTTGCCCTTTACTTTTTTATTCTCTTTCTGGCCTAAACCTGTGTCTAACAGGTTATTCAGGGGTAACTTTTAAGGTCAATGGCCCAATCAGAAAGAACAGAACACCACAAACATAAAGGAATTGCTGATCAGCTTACAGTTCATTTGCAGTAAGCCTCTCAGGACCCATTATTTGTCCACCAAGTCCTCTTTTCTAGAACCCAACCATAAACCAGGTATAACTTAATGCCATACTATGAGATTTTTTCAACTCTCTCTACCCTCACCATCTAGTAAGTTCCTTAGAGACTCCTCCTTTCCTTAATGTTTCACATACCTCTTGAAACAAGGTGGCATTCTGTAAATGTTATCTTCCCCTTAACCAACCTCTTGTCATTCAAGTCCACAGTGAGGTTTCTTTAAGTATTACCTGGAACTTCTGAAAGATTCTTCTAAGTAACTGGTTAGGCCATAATCCACCTTTCCTAATACATTTGCAGACTCAACTCTAATGCTAAAAACTACTGTAAGATACCAAACTGACTTTACCTCAAATCTACATTCTATACTAATAGCAATTTAATATTTAAGAAAATTAAGAGGTCTAATCCTTGTTGGAAACTATTTTTCTTTATAATTTTGGCCACCATCCCACATATTCTTACAAAATAAGATTATAAAATATATTGGTATTGTTTAAGACAAACAAGTAAATAAAAAAAAATCAAAAATCAAAACAGAGGTATATAATTACTATTATTTAAACCTATAATTCTTACTGCTTCATCATCTTTGTTTTGTTTTTCATCTTGCTCTCTATCAGAGTCTCTGTCACTACCATCATCTTTTTCACTTTGGGATTCTCTATTGGTTTCTTCTTCTTCAGAATCACTGCCTTTGTCAGAAACTTCTTCTTCATCTTCCTTTACCGCAGCTTCCTAAAAGAAAAAGCAAACACAAAAGTTCTGAATATCTCAGTGAATTCTAAGTCCCTGAAGCTTATTGCCATTAAATTAGCTCAAGATTATAATTTTACTATTCACACAGAATTTTAGAGAATTAAAAACGCAATTATTTGTAAACATGTGGTACTCAGACTAAAGACTTTATTTAACATTTAGCTTATTTGTCCATTATTAATCATTTTTCACGTTTGCAAAACATTTTTATTTGCAAAGTATACTACACAATGGCAACATGGCACAACTTTCAAAACACCAATTATATTATATATGCACACACACATATATATATATATATACATTTGCTTATTAAAGACAATTATTTATTTGAGAGAGTGTTGCATGGGGGTGGGAAGTGTAGAGGGAGACAGAATCTCAAGCAAACTTCTTGCTATGCTCGGAGCCCAAGAACACAGGGCTCCATCTCACGACCCTGAAAGCTCTCCCTGAGTTAAAACCAAGAGTCAGACACTTAATTGACTGAGCCACTCAAGCATCCCAATTATATAAAATATTTTATTTAAGATGAGGAAATGGGAAGCTCATAGAAAAGTACTGCTTTGAGAAATTAATATGGTCTTCTATTGCTGACATAGTATAATGTAGTAAGGAAAGGCAACATCCCAAACAAAAATTATTTACTAATCCATTTCAAGAAGAAAAAAGAACAGCAAATTAAGTATTAAAAAAATCAAAGTATGTAATACAGACCCAAAATCAAAGAGAAGGCAGATATACAAAGGGAAACTTAAAGCCATTAAGTTGGTTTGTTGAAAAGATTAATAAAGCTGAAAGACTTTTATTAGCCACAACTGATCAAAGGGAAAAGAGAATTTGTATTTTTTTTTTTTGAGAATTTGTATTTGGTAATACAAATTACCAATATTAGGGAGAAAAGAGACATTACTATAGATTCAAAAGATATTACAAATAAAAGATATTATGAATAACTTTGTCAATAACTTTGATAACTTAGAATGGACAAATTCCTTGAAAAATATAATTTACTAAAATTGATAGAAGGAAAAAAGGAGAATTTGTTAAAGAAATGGACTCTATAACTAAACCTTTTAAAAAATCCTACACCCAGATGGTTTCTCTAAATAGTTCTTCCAAATAAGAAACCCAATCTTATACAAACTCCTCCAGGAAAAAGAAAAAGAAAGAATATTCCCCAACTTAATAAGGCCAGCATAAACCTGATATAAAACGTGGCAAAGGGGGCAGCCCAGTTGGCTCAACGGTTTAGCACCACCTTCAGCCCAGGGTGTGATCCTGGAGACCTGGGATCAAGTCCCACATCGGGCTCCCTGCATGGAGCCTGCTTCTCCCTCTGCCTATGTCTCTGCCTTTCTCTCTCTGTGTCTTTAATGAATAAATAAATAGAAATCTTAAAAAAAAAAAAAAAAAGTGGCAAAAGTACCACAAGAAAGGACAATGGCAAACCAATATTCTATCATAAAAACAGATGTAGGAATCCTAAACAAAGTATTAGCAAATCCAGATAAACATGAAAAAGGATAATATGACAAAATGGATTTGTTCCAGGAATGCAAGGATAGTTTAAAATGTTTAAATACATCAACATAATTCACTACATTACAGAAAGGAGAAAATTTTATCATCACCTCAACAAATGGAGAAATGGCATTTAATAAAATTCTCAGCAAACTGGGAACAGAAGAGAACACTTCCTTAACCTAGTAAGGAAGATCTACAAAAAAACCCTAGAGCTAACATCACACTTAATAGTTTGTTCCCTTTCTCCTGGAGATAACAAGAAGACAAGGGTGACCACCATCCTCATTCCTAACCAACATTACACTTAAAGTTTCAGCCAATACAGAAAGACAGAAAGGAAGAAAAAGCAAAAAAGATTAAAAAGAAAAAAGTAAAACTGTCTTTATTCTCAGATGGCATGACTGCATACCCATAAAATCTTTTAAAAACTACCTACAAATGGTTAGAATTAAAGGCATACCCTGGAGATATTGCAGGTTCAGTTCCAGACCAATGCAGTAAAGCGATTATCACAATAAAGTCAAATGACTTTGTTTCCCATTGCATATAAGTTATGTTTACACTATACTGTAGTATGTTAAGTGTGCAAACAGTATTCTGTCTAAAGTACATGCCTTAATTAAAAAATACTTTATTGCTAAAAGATGCTAATGACTGTATGAGCTTTCAGGGAGTTGTAATCTCTGATCACAGATCACCATAACGAATATAATAACACAAAGTTTAAAATAATTGAGGGAATTACTAAAATGTGACAGAAACACAAACTGAGCAAATGCTGCTGGAAAAATGGTGCTAATAGATTTGCTCAACATAGGGTTGCCACGAACCTTCAATTTGTAAAAAAAATGCAGTATCTGCCAAGCACAAGAAACTAAAGTACAATAAAACAAGGTATGCCCATATTGTCAATTCAAGACTCCAGGTCAATATTTAGAAGGCAATTTTATGTCTATGCACCAGTAATAAACACTGAAGGATGTCTTTTTTAAATGTTACATGCAACAGCTTCAGAAAGTATCAAATACATAACGGTATTTTCTAACTAAAAGTGTGCCATACTTCTGTCACTGGGAAATTACAAAACACCGTTGAGAAAAAATTAAGATCCAAATTAATAAAAATAAACTATGATTATGAATAAAAATACTCAATATTGCGGGGCACCTGCGTGGCTCAGTTATTAAGTGTCTGCCTTAGGCTCAGGTCATGATCTCAGGGTCCTGGGATGGAGCCCTATGTCTGGCTCCCTGCTCAATGGGGAACCTGCTTCTCCCTTTCCAATACCCCCCCCCACTTGTGCTCTCTCTCTCTCTCTCAAATAAATAAAACTTTAAAAAAAAGACTCAATATTGTTAACATGTGAATTCTCCCCACACTGGACCACAGAATCAAGGCAATCCTCATCTAACTTCCAGCAGTTTTTGGTGGAAACGGTCAATCTTATTTTTAAAATGTCAAGGGAGGGGTGCCCAGGTGGCTCAGTTAGTTAAGCATCCTCTTGATTTCGGCTTCAGTAATGATCTCAGGGTCAGGGGATCAAGCCCGAGTCAGGCTCCACCCTCAGCTTGGGATTCTCTCTCCCTCTGCCCCTCCCCCATGCACTAAAATTAAAACACACACACAATTAATAAATAAGTTGAGGGAAATGCAAAAAACCTAATATAGGCAAGATAATTTTAAAGAAGTAAAATAAGAGTTTGAGGACTTATACTAACATATTTCAAAACTTAATATAAACTCACGATAATTAAGACAATGTGTTTTGACCCAAGAATAAACAAATAATCAATAGAATGGACAAGTGAATCCATAAATCGATCTGCACATATATAATTATGGTCACTTTTTTTTGTAACAAATCACTACTGCAATTCTGAGAAAACGATGATGTTGTCAATAAATGGTGCTAGAATAGGTGGTCCAAATCCCTATCTCATGCTATTTGCAATAATTAATTCAAGATGTTATCTAGAGCTAAATATAACATGTAAAAAAGTAATAGCTTCTAGGAGAAAACAGAAAAACATCTCCATGTTCTTTACAGGCATAAGTGTCAACAGGACACAAAAGCACTAACCATAAAATGGATGAAAGACTTCCTTAAAATTAAGTACCATCAAAAACTCATGTTTTGCTTGTAGAAATTTAGAATAGCACAACTTTGGAAAAACAGGCTCTTTCATGGAGTTAAATGTACGCTTCTTTTATGACCCAACATTCCACTGCTAGGTACATACCCAAGAAAAATGAATGTCCACAAAATGACATGTATATGAATAAGCACAGCATTTTAAGTGAATAACAGGCAAAACTAGAAAGAACCCAAATGTCCACCAACCACAGAACAGATAAATTGTAGTCTATTCATAAAATGGAGTATCACATACACAGAAAGAATGGGCAGCTGCTACACACAACACAGATAAATCTCAGAGACATAATGCTAAATGAAAGTAGACAAACATATTTCTACTAATGTGAAATTTAAGAATAGACAAAACTAATCTGTGGTAGTAACAGCCAGAAATGTAGGGTATGGAGGTAGATGGAAGGGTCACTGACTGAGAAGGGACACAAATGAGCTTTCTAGGATGCTAAGGTTTTCTATCTTAACCTGGATATCATGGGTTCATACATATGGAAAATTTTAGGAACCATTCACATAGAATTTGAACATTTTAGTGTAAGTATACCTCAATAAGGATAATAACAGTAATAAACTTACACTCCCAACAATTCCATTTGCCTGTTTTTGTTTCTGTTGCTTTGACTGTGGTAAGGGCACAGGTGTAGGTTTTTTTTTTAAAGGCTTCTTTTTTTTTGATTTAGCAGTTTTCTTGGGTCCTTTGCTCTTCTGTTGCCATCCTCCTTTTGTTCTGTTCTTATTAGTATCACCCTGCTGTAAATCACAAATACACATATAAACTCTGAAGTTAGCAATAGTTTCATTTGGAAGTCAGAGTAATTTTGAGATGAAAATGGCTACACTAAATGTTTTCATAAATTGAATTACTCCCCTACAACACTATGAGTCAGAAAACTAAATATTTCCTTCACCAGGAAAGACAGGTAAGAAAAAAATCAGGTTTTACCCCATCTTCTGCTGGCTGTTCCTCTGCAGCACAGATTGACTGTTCCTTTTCAAATACTTCCTAGAGGCAGAGAAAAGAAAAACATAAAGTCTATCAACCTATATTTATCTTTCAAATAAAGCAATCTTCAAAATAGATGACCAATAAATTTTTTAACGGATGACAACTTGATGGGGTGGGGGGAGAACAAGAGACTTGTAGCAATTACTAAATGATGTGTGTAAAGTTAGCAATTACTAAATGACACTTTAGAAGATAACTTCTGAAATATCTCACATCTGTCTTGAATACATTTTAAAAAGTACAGTCTACTTAAATTTACAAATGTCATGACTTAAGATTATATAAACTCATTATAAAGTCAAAAGTATTTCTTAGTTTATTTTTTTATTTTTATTTTTTTTTATTTCTTAGTTTAAAATAACTATGGAAGGGCACATGGCTGGCTCAGTAGAGTGCGCAACCCTTGATCTTGGGGCTGTGACTTCAAGCCCCATATTGAGGGTAGAGTTTACTTAATAAAACATTTTTTAATTTTTAAAAATTAATTACACATATAAATAAATAAAATAGCTAATGGGTAGAGCACCAAGAAAATCCATATAATCTAAAGATATAAAAAATAAAAATAAAGATATGTATCTACCATCCACTTAGTATCTAATCCACTTAGGATCAACATAGAAGGCATAAATTCAGGATTTAAATTCTAGTAAGATTTCAGTGAGAATCTATACTAAAAGATAATAAGTGATGTTGGCTGTGTTTAATAAACTCCCTGGAATTTAATTACTAAAGTTAACAAGTAAAAACAATGATAATTTAGGCTCTAAACTGTTAGCCTAATTCAGGAGTCCACAAACTATAGCCCATTGCCTGGTTTTTAAATAAAGTTTTATTGGAACTCAACATTGCCCATTTGTGAATTCAACAGTTGTTACAGAAACTATGTGGCCTATAAAACGTAAAACATTTACTAACTGGACCTTTATGGAAGTTTGCCAATCCCTAATCTAATTCTACCATCTGTTTCTTTCTTTTCTTTTCTTTTCTTTTTTTTTAAGATTTTATTTACTTATTCATGAGAGACAGAGAGAAAGAGGCAGAGACACAGGCAGAGGGAGAAGCAGGCTCCACGCAGGGAGCCTGACATGACTTGACCCCGGGTCTCCAGGATCACGCCCTGGGCTGAAGGCGGCACTAAACCTCTTGAGCCACCAGGGCTGCCCCATTTGTTTCATTTTTACATTTATTAGCTGGGTTCTAATACTGAGTTACTCTAAGTTCAGTTCATACAAGAACTTGAAGATAAATGCTTGATTCTTTCCCTTGCTCCAGGGCAATTTTGCTTTTTTTTTTTTCCTACCAATTATCCCATTAAGTGTCAACAGCCCATTTTTGCTCATTTTTTCAGGCTGGAGTTCCAAAACATGTAGGTAGTACAAATTTGGATTCTACACCCAATCCTAGCCACTGGCTTTGAGTTTCCTCTTCTTCTAGGGAGGCGCTCCGAATCCAGAGTCCATGACACAAATGCTTTCGTACCACTTGCTACTAATAAAACCAACATCTTTGATTTGATATATCCTACTACAAAGTATGCTTTTCTGACCAGAAGTTTTAGAGATGGACATGCAGAGTATGTTTCCTGCAGATGTTCACAGACCTCAGAGTAGAATAGACTAAAATCTACCACTAGTTGAATATGTGGACTTTTTAAAAATAGAACAGTCGGGGATCCCTGGGTGGCGCAGCGGTTTGGCGTCTGCCTTTGGCCCAGGGCGCGATCCTGGAGACCTGGGATCGAATCCCATGTCGGGCTCCCAGTGCATGGACCTTGTTTCTCCCTCTGCCTGTGTCTCTGCCTCTCTCTCTCTCTCTCTCTCTCTCTCTCTGTGTGTGTGTGTGTGTGACTATCATAAATAAATAAAAATTAAAAAAAATAGAATAGTCAATTAAAAACAAGTTATAATGATAGTTCTAAATTAGGAGGTAACAGTTGACTTGGAGGTAACACATGTTCTAGAAACTAAGAAAAACAAAATACAGGAAACATACACAATGTGACTGAATTTAATGAAAGAGAATGAGAAAAGTATCAGTGTGTGTATATATATATATATATATATATATATATATATATATATATATACATACATACACTATAAAGGCCCAGACAGTAAATATGAGCATGGGGAGAAAGATATGCAAGGATACACACAAGACTAAATTCTGGTCATCTGGGACTGAGACAAGGGGTTTCCTGAGGGAGATGAGTGAGAAAAGGAATCCATGATAGTAAAAACATCATTTAACCCCATGGGAATTCATCCATTAGGATAGCTAAAGTGATGAGCTTCAAAATCAATAATCTCAGAGTGGCAGGACTTTAGGTGATTTTAATTTCTTCCTATAGTTTTCTGCATTGCCTGAATTTTTTTCCCCAGGTAGTATAAATTTTTCATATAATTAGAAAAAAAATATTTTCACTGTAATTTAAAAAATTAAGAATAAATTCAGAATTAACCAAGAAGAAATAGGTAATGAAATTCTCAAAAATAATCAGTAATTAATCTTTGTATAGCACTTTGGAGTTTAAATACTATGCTCACATTACCTTGTTATTATAATGTTTCACAGGGAATTAACAAATCATCACATGAAGAATTAATCTATTTTCCAAGGGTTTTTGTATGTAAAAACTAATGTAAAAAATTATAAAAATCAATTTAAAGTATCAAAACAGCTAATAGGACTTGCAAAATTAGATTTTACCACTATAATAGTTTTGACTTAGAGAATATGTGACTTAAAGTGAGAAAATAAATATAAGAACTTCAGCACATAACTTTTTTTCTCTTTTTCTCCTTGAAGTATAGTTGATACACATTATGTTAGTCTTAGGTGTACAACACAGTGATTCGACAACTATACTCTATCACCTTTTAACACTACTCTAATATATATTCCCTATGCTATACCTTGAGTCTCATGACTTATTCCATAATTGAAAGTCTTCACCTCCTTTTCCCCTTCATCTCTTAACACATAACTCTTTTTAACATATAACTCTTAAAGCATAAAAATAAAAAGAGATTACTTACTGCCATTGTTTGCCTTGTCAATTTAACCAACACTGTAACTAGGGATCCTACTGTGATGTTGTTGCTATCTTCATCATCCAATACTGTAAGATAAGAGTAAAAAAAATCAGTAAAAAATAAAATTCAATTTGGTACTTCACTATTTCAAATATATTCTAACCTTAATAAAAAAAAAGCTTGACTATATAAAACGCTCCACTAGCTGCCTTCAATAACATACTCATTTAATCTTTAAAATAGCTCTATGAAGCATTATTATTTCCACTTTAAAGAAGAAAGTGAGGTTCAAAACTAAAGTAAAATGCCTGAGGTCACATAATGGCTATATTGGCACTGCCAAGTTTCAAACTCAGGTCTTTTAAAACAAAGTACAACATGATGACTATTGTACCCCAACTTTTTTTCATAGTGATATAAAAATCTGTCACTCTATTAAATTGTGTAAACCTTGTATTCATAAGATTTTACCTTAATTATCAATGCCACCCTGCTTGTCAGAAATAAAATAATTAGAACTAGTATTCCAAGCCATATTAAATTTATTTTTTTAAGGCAAGAACTTCAAAGTTTTGTTTATATTAAAAAGCACCTTAAAAAGTTTTCATAATGTTTTTGCAATTGTTAAGACTACATTTGCTACACATATTGCCAAAAACTAATAAACTTATCATTAAAATAAACATTAATGTTGGGCAGCCCGGGCAGCTCAGCGGTTTAGCGCCACCTTCAGCCCAGGACATGATCCTGGAGACCCGGGATGGAGTCCCACACTGGGGTCCCTGCAGGGAGCCTGCTTCTCCCTCTGCCTGTATCTCTGCCTCTCTGTCTCTCATGAATAAATAACTTAAAAAAAACACACACACATTAATGTTAAAATTAATAAATAAAATTACTGTAACTAATCAAACATATCTTTCCTACAAATTTTATCTTTTAGAGTTCTTTCACTGTGTATTTCTGCTTATTTTCTAAGTTTGTTATGTTTCTTTTATACAGATTTAGATTAGCATACTCTGTTCTGGCCTACATTAATACACCACCAGATGGAAAAGAACAGCCTCCAACAAACTAGAACTGCTTTCACCTCCTTTACTAGCTGTGAGGTGCAACAGCTGGGCCTTGAGAAGGATACAATATTCTGGGGTTGCCTGGGTGGCTCAGTCAGTTAAGTATCCGACTCTTGATCTCAGCTCAAGTCATGATCTTAGTAAGGTCTGAAGATCGCATTGGACATGGAGTCTGCTTAAGATTCTCTCTCCCTCTCTCTTTGCCCCTCTACGCCTCTCTACCCCTCCCCAGACCACTGCTCGCTCTCTAAAAAAAGAAAAAAATAATATTAATAAAAGAAGGATATAATATCCTTTCTTCAATCTGAAAGTGTCCATCATTTCCTATTAAATCTGGGCTACACATTCATCAACATTGCACAATTCTGTGTGTGTGAGTACTGCATGTGAATTAACAGCTATAACCATATCTACCTGTCATGTGATGCTTTCAAGTGGAGAAAAAGCCTAAAGGCGATTCTATACAGCCTGTAAGCAGTATGGGAAAGAGATCCATCATCTCTAGCACTGGATCATGCAGATGTCCCTTTCCTGCTTGTCAAATTCTTCTCTTCTCCCTCCATTAACTATATTACTCATATTACACATTTGGATAGCACTGTGAGAATACAATAAATTGTCTACACAAGATGCTATGGAATGGGGGTGCCTGGGTGGCTCAATCAATTAAGCATCTGCCTCCTGCTCAAGTCATGATCCCAGGGTCCTAGGATGGAGCCCCACATAGGGCTCCCTGCTCAGCAGGGAGCCTTCTTCTCTCTCTCCTCCCTGCTCATGTTCTCTCACCATCTCTCTCTCAAATAAATAAATAAAATCTTTTAAGAAAACTCTGCAATGGGATGAAAACATCATGAAGTTTCCCAATGAGACCACAAGGAAATCCAAACTCCCCACCAAAGCAGTCCCGGTTTCATTCCATGCATCCTACGCTCCAGCCAAACTGAAACCAGTTGCAGTTTACCTTACTTCTCAAATATCCTAGTCTTTGAGAGCCATTTCTCCCTTTTCAATTCCATTAGAATACAAACTCAATAAGGCAGAAGCTTTGTCTGCTTCCCCAACACACCTCCTAAAAAAACTGAGTGGCACTCAATAGCTGTTGAATGAACGAATGGCACAATGTCTGTGTTATTCACTTAACCTCTGCCTTGTTCCCTTATTTTGATCCTATGTTTACATCCTATTTCCTCAACTAGACCATAAGCTCTTTATAGACAAATACCATTCCTAATGCATCCTTGTATTCTTGGTCTCACAAGAATGTTCTAACAGGAACTTACTAAATATCAAAACTGAGAATAAAGTTCCAGTGAAGAAATGGAGCAGATAATCTCTAATTCTGCCCCCACTATAAGATATTATACAGCTATTAAAATGGGCACTCACAGGGCAATTCTGTAGGTAGAAAAATGGATTTTTTCACCCCAGCAGAGACAGGTTGAGAAAAACACATGAAATCTGGCATAGAACATGGTCATTTCCAAGGCTTTTTAAAGTAAATTGGGTTTTTTAAAAATTAATTTTAGAGCTAAGCAGCTATTTCTTTAACACTAACAGTATATATTGCAATATCTTTCAGCACATCTAAAAATCTCTTTCATTCTTTGAAAAGTTAAGATATTCCCAAAATCTGAACTACAGAACAGAGGGTTCTCAAGTGTAATCCCATTCTGAGGATAATCAAAGTAAGATTCTGTGGGACTCTATCAGTGTTCTCCAAACTATTAAGCATACATCATAATAGTCCATTCACAGCCAATCTGACAGGTAAACTGTAGTTCTGCAAAGTCTAATTACACATTATGATATTAAATGTTCGAGAACCTCAAGCCACATAAACAAAAGGAAAAAAATGTTCAATAGGGAAATCTCCCACTTACCCTGTGATTTTATATCCATAGTCACATATGGGAAACTCCCAAGGACAGCCATAACCTCTTCATATTTTTCATCTTCAAGGAAGTGCAGTAGACTGTGACGATCTGATTCTTTTAAACTCACCAAATCCTGAATAGTCTTAATTTTGTACTGAATTTTAAAAGAGAGAGAGAAAGAAAATAAATCCCAAAGTCATAGAATTTTTCACAAAAACAAAACTACCATGTTTCACTAAAACAAAATCCAACAACTTTTAGAAAAATGTTAAGATTACACTTGGTACCAAACTTACAATGGTTCTACTTACAATTTTTCAACTTTACAATGCTGCAAAAGCAACACCTTCAGTAGAAACCATACTCTGAACTTTGATCTTTTTCAGAACTAGTGATATTTCATACAATACTATCATTATGTTGGGCAGCAGGTCAGAACCATAGCTCCCAGTCAGCTATGCAATCACAAGAGAAACAATCCATACACTTACAACCATTCTGTACCCATACAACCATTCTGTTTTTCACTTTCAGTATAGTATTCAATAAATTACATGAGACAGATATTCAACATTTTATTATAAAACAGGCTTTGTGTTAGATGACTTTGCCCAACTGTAGGTTAATGTAAGTGTTCTGAGCATGTTTAAGGTAGGCTAGGCTAAGCTATGATGTTTGGTAGGCTAGGGGTATTAAATACATTTTTGACTTAGGATTTTTTCAACTTACGATCGATGGCTTTATGAGGATGTACCCCACTGTAAGCTGAGGAAGATCTGCATACACATTTCAAAGCAAAAGATACAACTTTATAGCATTTCATGGCCTTTTATCCAAAGAAATTCAAATTTAGGATTTTTTTTTAAATTACAAAGTTAATACAGGGTAATTTTTTTAATTTAGAAAAAAATAAAGTCAGGAGAAAAAAAAACTTAGTAATATTCATAGAATCTTGACCCAACCAAAAACAACTGTCATTTGATATGCTCAGTTTGCTGATCCATATTTTCAATTTTAATGATAAAAACCTTTAGAGTATGGAATTTATTTCCATGTACAACAGCATCCTTAGGATTTATAACGATGCAATATTCTCATTTTTATTACTTTCTAAATATAGCAAGTGGTCTGTTATTGCAGTAATATCCATCTAGGCTAAAAGGATACTTAGGAGAGTGTTAATTTCCAGGCATCTGGTATTAGTTACTAATTTTTACTTTCACAGAAGGGATTAGATCATGAGACAGGTGAAATGCCCACTTTTTGATTACACAGTTTTCAATTAAAAATGTGAACAAATTTATAAGGGCAATATAATTACCTGAAAGGACAGAGAACTCATATGCGAATTTCTAATACACACTACATCTACCTTAATATATTATCAAATCCAAAGTCTATTTTCTGCCCACTTTGTCTAATGTATACAAAGTAATGTTTAAAATCTAAAAATTAAAAAAATAAATAAATAAATAAATAAAATCTAAAAATTATAATTTGCTTTTTCTTATATTTCCTCCAGCTTTTTCATTTACACATATTTTTGCCACATCTTAAGATTCATCATCAGATCTTTACTATAGATTGCATTATCTAAATTAGAAGCATCTGTATTTGATCTACTATTTTCTGAAAGCTTAATTTTTTTGTTCCTATTCAACCAATACGCCATTGCCCAACTTTTAAGCCAGGCCTGAAATGACTGGAAAGCATACAGTGCATTTTTACTTTGTACATTTATTTTTGGTAACATACTATAAAGAATAGTTCTAACTGCTAAAATGCACTGACCCTCAAAGTAGTAAAATCACTTATAGTAGATAAAATATAAAACATCTCCCTAACCAAGAAAATGCTAACTGAACCCCAACAGAGATAGTTTCAGTGTTTAAGACATTCTAAACCTAAGAAATTCATAGTAAACACTTTTAGAATCCTTTTTATTCATGTTACCTTTAAGTAACATGACAAACTGCTTAAAGCTGATTTTAAAGTAGCAAAGAATTACCTTTTTATGATTAGAAACCCTCCTAAGATTGTCCTCTTCAATGTGAGGGAGCTGCAGAAGGGGAGACTTAAACTGCTGAAGGCCCTGCACAGCCATCTGGGAAAGCTTCATGCAGTTTTCTAGGGATGCCAAAGTTGGAGCACGAAACTCCCTTTCTTAGAAAGAACAGGAGCAAAAGAAAAAACAAGGCTGGACTTTTTATATGTTCAGGACTATACACTTCATCACAAAAACATGATTCACTGAATATCCTTAAGACCTCAAGTTTTAAGATCATAATGCTGATTTTCCTCCAAAAGTTGTAAGATCCAGTATGGAGATACCTCAAAAAGTTAAAAATAGAACTACCCTATCACCCAGCAATCATCACACTACCAGGTATTTACCCCAAAGATACAAATGTAGTGATCTGAAGGGGCATCTGCACCCCAATGTTTATAGCAGTATTATCAACAATAGCCAAACCACAGAGAGAGCCCAAATGTCCACTGATTGATGAATGGAGAAAGATGTGGCATATATACACAATGGACTATTACTCAACCATCAAAAAGAATGAACTCTTGCCATTTGCAATGACGTAGACAGAGATAGAATGTATTATACTAAGTGAAGTAAGTCAGAGAAATAAAAATACCATATGATCTCACTCACATGTGGAATTTAAGAAACAAAACAGCTGAACATAGGGAAAGGGAAGGAAAAATAAAATAAGATAAAAACAGAGAGGGAGGCAAACCATAAAAGACTCTTAACAATAGAGAACAAACTGAGGGTAATTGGAGAGGAGGTGGGTAGAGGATGCACTAGAAAGGTGATGGGAGGAAAGCACTTGTTATGCTGATTGCTGGGTGTTAAATGTAAATGATGAATCGCTGAATTCTACTCCAGAAACCAGTACTGCATTGTATGTTAACGACGTAAAATTTAAATTAAAAAAAAGTTGTAAGATACCAAAAATATACAAACATGTTCAAATGCAACAATCATTATCAAGCAACAAGCACCGATTTAACAGAAAATCCTTCCATCACCTCCCAAAACTTTATCAGTATCAATAACATACTGACAGCATGCCAAGAACTGACATCAGCTGTAACAAAAAAACCACAACCATTATCTCCTTTAAGGGTCTCCCTTTCCATTATTAACCACAAACTCCCTCATTCTTTTTTTTCTTTCTCCTCATTCTTTTTTCCCTTCATGTGAAATACATGTCAGATGAATTATTATTACATCACTTAAGGAATTATTTCAAACTCATTGTTAAAATACAGAATAACCTAACTCTAAAAATATTCAAAGGAAGGAAAAGGTATCTTATATCTTTACAAACAGTAAGTGATGACAAACAATAAAACAATAAATTCAAAAACGTGAGTTGTGATAAAGACTTTACATAATGGAAAACATAGGAAAGAAGTAAGAAAAACCATGAACAAAAGTGGGAAAGCTGATTCAACGTATATACAAGACAGAATCACTGTAGATACTCATAAATCTTAAAAACTATGAAGTATAATCTGCATATGCCTGCAAGAAAAACTACAACATAATTAATTACATTTCCACCTCACCTTCGCGGCTCCGAGCCATTATTATTAGTTGGCAGATTACATTAACCATTTCTTGAAGTAGGGCAGGGCACTTTTTCAACATAAATTGCTGATCTGCAAAACAAAGGAAAATCTCCAACAAATCATTCTACTCTTATAGTTAAAATACCTTGATCATCTGTGGTGTAAGACCAATACTAAATTTATATGACCTCAGAATTTTACAGGTTGAACGCAACAGTTTCTTCTAAGTAGCACTGTAAAAATCAGTCAGAAAACCTTCGGTTCAGATTAGATGTTTCAAAGGCAAATTTTTAATATAACGGTGGTGTGCTTCATAAATTAACTGTTTCAGAAGAAACAGTCTCAAAGCTTAATCCTAATCTTATTATACTTAAAAACTTTAAGAATCTTCTTTTGCACATAAATTTCTGTAACTATGAATAAATTCAAAGACCAAGATTGGGAATAAATGTTAAGTCAATGCAAAAAGAGAAGGGGGGAAGAAGAAAAGGGGGAGGAAGAGGGAGACAGATTCATTTTTACTGCATATAATGGCTATTAAGATCATCGACTGGAGCTGGTACCCAACTTAAAAAAAAATTGTTCCCTGTTTTTCTTAGATAATTGGTAAAAAATAGAGATGGCTTTATATCTGTACAGAGCATTAGGAAAATCAGAATTACTAGTTAATTTGCAACTCCAATAACAATGCCTAAATAGTGATCCTTCATTCCATCACAAGTATCTTATCACCAATTACTGAGCATCAACTGGCCTTGTTTTCAAAGGCATTTAGTTATATTATTGGCTTTAAAAACGGAGAGAAGAGGAGAAGCTTCATTCAGAAAGAACATTTATTCCCTAGGGATAATAATTTTCTTTTAAAACTTCAAATGAAATAATACAAGTAAAAAAAAAAAGTAAAAAAAAAAAAAAAAAAAAAAAAAGAAATAATACAAGTAAAGAAGAAATGATGACAGTCAAATTCATGACATTCCTGGGAATACCACTGTCCCAAAACACTGCTTTTCTTTTACATATAGAGGGGGCTTCAAGCACTTAGGAAGCTTGCAATAAAGATTAAAGCCTTCATCAGCAACCCCTGCTGGAGGTAGTGGAGTTCACGGAGATAACTGTTGTGAAATCCATTTTTTCTTCCCCTGAAAAGTTTACAAAATCTTTTTAAAAGTCACTAGAAAGTATTGTATATCTGCAACTAGCTAAACATTTCTCAGAGTATTCTCTCACCTTGAAATACTAAATTTTAACATTTGTCAAAATATGATTACTTTTAGATCTTCAAAATATTTGTGAATTATGCAGCATAAAATTTCTTTTTAAAAGGTCCTTGAGCAATTATTTGAGCAAAAAAGAACAGTGACAAAAAACACTATACCATGAGGTCTAATTAAACCCATTGCTTTTGTACCATTAAAACCCTGCAGAGGGGTGCCTGGGTGGCTCAGTTAGTCAAGCATGTGACTCCTGGTTTCAGCTCAGGTCATGATCTCAGAGTCATGAGACAGAGCCTCACCTCAGGCTTATGATCAGCTGAGTCTGCCTGAAATTCTTTCCCTCTCCTTCCCCTCAGCTCGCATGTGCTCTCTAAAATAAATAAATAAAATCTTAAAAAAAAAACAAAACAAAAAACAAAAAACAAAAAACCCTGCAGATATTAGAACCATACCTTCTTCAAGGGTCTCAGGAATCTTCATTCTAGCAAGATGAGACAGTAAAAGAACTCTGGCTTTCAGGCTATACGGACAGGTAAGAGGAGGCTCATTCTTCTTTAGATTAATGCTGCCAATTTCTCTGATTAGCTAGAGGAAATAAAATTAATAAAATAATAAAAAATATGTACTTAAAAAAAGCATTAACTTTAGTACCTATATGCTTGTATCAAGGAATCTGGGAGATAGGTCTAACCTGAGGTATCAGAATATTATCTGTTGGTCTGCTTGTGGCATCTTTGTTATACTGAGGATCAAATTCAGAGGCTCCAGCCAAAACCATGATAAGACCTAAGAAAACAAAAAAATAATATGAAGGTAAATAAATTGTTAACCTATTAATTTCCTCTCCTATAATACTTCATTAATCCTAAACTGAGGCAATTTTCCACTTGCACACAAAGCTAAAAATCATCTGAACTCCACTAACAAGTATTCATTTCTCTCATAAAAAAAGAAACATTTTGCTTTTCTAAATATGTACAAAATTACCTATAAATAGACATATTCATCAAATTAAGGGTCCCAAAGCACTGGATGCATTAAAATCACTTCAAATAGCATCTGTTTCTGTACTTAAGCATGTGTTCCACAGAAACTTTCTATAGGTAATTATTAAGTATCCCATGTGATCTATATAGCTATTATGTGGAAAAAGTGGGACTCCATAGTTAAAAAGGGCTGAAAAACAATGAGTTAAAAAGAGTTTTAGGGTTCCTCACTTCATGACATCTCAGCACCTTAAGTAAACTGAAATACTCTGTAGTTCAGACAAATTTTTATTATGGAACCCCGGAGGGTTTGTGGGAAGTGCTCTTTGACATACACATGATTCACAGCCACATATATCTAGCATTACCCTCATTAGTCTATACAAACTCTTTAACGACTGCTACTATAGTTCATCAATCACACCTTCCAGAAGATACATGCAATGTACTCGCAAAAAGCAGGACAGTACAGAGATTAAAAGAGCATAGACCCTAGAGTTTTCACTCCCTAATTAAATGACCTAGGACAATATCCTTCACCTCTCTGT
This sequence comes from Vulpes vulpes, assembly GCF_048418805.1. Lineage (NCBI taxonomy): Eukaryota > Metazoa > Chordata > Mammalia > Carnivora > Canidae > Vulpes > Vulpes vulpes. Next base: position 193,638,112 of record NC_132780.1, read on the forward strand.
GGACCTCGACTTTTTCACAGATGTGCCTGACACACAGTAAGCACAGTTATTAATATGTGCAACTTACTACCATCATTATCCTCAAATATTTCATGAAACACCTATTCCTAAAACAACTATACAATAAATGATGCCAACACTAAAGTAAACAAGGATACATAAAACCAAGCCTACTAGAAGCTAAACAATGCTTTTCTAATAGAACTGTGTAAGGCTAAGTGTCACTCTCAGAAATAAATCAGAAATCAAGATCACTGATGCAAAAAACACATTAAAACACATCATAAACTTGAGACATTTTCATAAGAGGGTTTCTGTATTCATATTTCAATTCAACATAAGAGTGATATGTGTGCATGAGGGAGAGTTAACAACCACTTGTTCCTCAGAAATAAAAGATCTGCTCATTCCTCAAAAATAAAAGATTTGTTCACACAGTCGCATGATTCGGAGTCTCTTTCTCATTAACAACAAAAATTAATAAAACTGGCAAATCGAAATTATAGAAAAGTCCATTTTGGTTTTGGAACAAAAGTGTATTCGACAATGAGGCATAATTTAAAACTTTTTAAAACTTGTATCTTCATTTTTTTCCCCCAAGGAGGAGAAGCAGGGTTTGTCTAGGATATGTCTATAATTTCAGAGAGCAGTGATTCTGAAAGGCATAAATGTTAGCTTTACGGAATCAAAGAAAGTACTTTAAATGGAGCTTCTGGGATCCCTGGGTGGCACAGCGGTTTAGCGCCTGCCTTTGGCCCAGGGCACGGTCCTGGAGACCAGGGATCGAGTCCCACGTCCGGCTCCTGGTGCGTGGAGCCTGCTTCTCCCTCTGCCTATGTCTCTGCCTCTCTCTCTGTGTGACTATCATAAATAAATAAAAATTAAAAAAAAAAAAAAAAGATTGCTTAAATGGAGCTTCTTTTTCCATAAAGTAATTCTGAATTATGACTCTGGGAATGAAATATTCTGGCAGTTTTCTTTCAACACACAAAATCTCTATTTATTTTTACTAAGATTAATACAGTATAATGTACCGTTTTAGGGCTTGGGAACCAGACTGCTTGAGTTCGATCCTAACTCTACCACTTACTGTATCCTTAAGCTCAGTTTCCCTATCTATAAAATGTGCTTAAAAACAATAACTTACTTATGAGAGCAAAATAAATCTTAAATGAGTTAACACATACATAATCCCTAGCAATTCCTGGCACACTACACTCAAGAAATGTTAGCTAGTATTATTACAAAATTAACTTATATGAAGCTTTGCCTTAAAATTTCTAGGGGGAAAAATATATATATATTTATATTTCTGTTATTCCCAATTACTCAGATATCTATCTATATATAGATAGATAATTGGGATAATTGGGTAATTGGGAATAACAGAAATACATGTGATAAAGGGTGTTAGCATTTTCCTCAGCTTTAGTTATACGAATGGAGTATAACACTGAAATGAAATGTCTCCAGTTGAATATATATCGACCCCACATGAATGACTCAGAAAGGGTAGCCTAGGTGTCTCAGCGGTTTAGCACCGCCTTTAGTCCAGGGCCTGATCCTGGAGACCCAGGATCCAGTCCCACGTTGGGTTCCCTGCATGGAGCCTGCTTCTCCCTCTGCCTGTGTCTCTGCCTCTCTCTCTCTCTCCGTGTGTGTGTGTCTCATGAATAAATAAAATTAAAAAAAAAAAAAAGAAAACACTAAGGGAGAAAAAATATATATATAAAAAAAGAATGACTCAGAAAATAATATCATGACTACTTAAATTTACTTACGTTTCATATCCATATTTCGGGTTTTATAAACAAAATATGTATAAATCTGTGTTGTGCGTATTAGAATCTGGTCTCCACTATAGCGTATTGAGCGATACCACCAAGAGCCCTAAAACGCAAATAAAAGTGAACAATAAATAAAGTATCAAAACCACAATAAATATTAGGTTTGATGCAGAATATGTTTCTGGCCAAATTTTCTAAATGTTCATAAAACAAGTAACGATACCTGAACTTTAGAACAAATGTTTTGTTACATATTTCAAATTATTTAGCAAGTATTTATACTGCCCAAGACCTAAACAGCAACCTACACCTCACTATATATATATATATATATATATATTTATTCATTTATTTATTTAAAATATATTATTTATTTTAAATATATATATGTATTTTTTAAAACATTTATGTTTCATCTAGAAACTGAAGACAAAACAGAAACCAAAACAACCCATTGCTTTAAAAGCACAAGCTGGTTCCTGACACACACAGGTTGTATTCAATAAATATTTGTTATGTAAGGTCAGGAGCAATTTTACTGTTAATATACTACTTTCATTCATTTGATTCCATACAGCTGGATCCTCACACAACAAGCCTATGATGAAGGCAAGACAACTTAATTATTAGTTTACTATGAGACTCAGGAACTATAAGACCTGAGAGAAAACCACCAGTCACAAATGAAAAGAAAGTCACAAAATCATAAACTTTGTTATGTCCATATTTGAGGTATTATTGCACTTATTTTTAAAAATGAGGTTGCTCTAATATAGGAAGCAAAAGAAGTCACAGAACAATACATACAGTAAGATGATTTTTTTTAAGTGTGTATGTATATAAAATTCAAAGAAAAATATCTGAAAGGGGCACCTGGGTGGCTCAGTTGGTTAAGTGTCCAACTCTTGATTTCAGATCAGGTCGTGATCTCAGGGTCCAAGGGATTCAGCCCTGCACTGGACTCCGTGCTCAGCAGGGAGTCTGCTTGAGATTCTCTTACTCCCTCTCCCTCTGCACCCCCACTCAAAATAAACAAATAAATCTTTTAAAAAAAAATCTGAAAGGGAGAACACCAAATTTAGCTGTGATTATCTCTAACAAAGAAATGAAGTTGAGAGAGGTGATAAAGGAAGACATTCTTAATTCTAAATACATCTGTATATTTCAGTTGTGTTTAACTTTTATTGGGAGGAGCTATATATACTTTAACATACTCAGATGATATCACCTTTAGAAGACCTTTAAAGTACAGCTGAATACAAGATTCTTAAAATTCAAGGATCAATTGATTATACTCTAATACAAATTACAATCTTATAGAGACTCCAAAGCATGCCACCAATTCCCTTTCCAAACATTGTTAATAAAAAGAATTAGAACTTACTACAACAACTGGAAGGATAACCATGAATGCCAATCCATATACAAGTAAAACCTAGAATTGAAAAGGAAATAAGTATGGTTTTCACAGATAAATTATAACATCTAAGAACACTTATTTTTAGGCTTACATGGGGGAGGCACTATCAAAAGCATTCCTCATGTATTATTTGATTTAATCCTTATTTTCAAACTTTAGGAGAAAGACATCATTATTACTTTCCTTTTGCAAACAGAGAACCTGCAGCACACACATAGGTAACATGACTTTTCCTAGGTCACAAAGCTAGTAAGTGGTGGAGCGAGTATTGGAATCCAGGCACTTCAAATCTAAAAACTTATACTCTTATCCACTATAATAAATTATCTTTTAATCTCCTCTGTAGATAACACCAGCAAAACAGCTTTATAAATTATATTTTCCTTCCAGTCAGGTACTTATAGATGCACCCTTTAGCAAGTAGTTAGTGTCTTGGAAATAAATACTAGAACCCTGGTTCTTTATCAAGGAGTAATTTCCTAATGTTCTGTTTACAAGTAATTTCTGTCTATTGGTCTTAGATTTTTCTGCTACTACTTAATCCCAAATATGATAGCTAACTATCTTTCTCTTCTCCAGTATTCCCAAAGTAATCCTAAGCATGACAAACATTCTTATATACAGAAACCATATATCCCTGAAAATAACAAATGGTCATCCACTAGAACATTAAACCCTCATTTTCAAAAATTTCAGATTATATGAATTTTGTTTTTTATTGCTTCAAAGACAGCTCCTAATCATTTTTAAGAAATGTGAAATAGGGAAACATCTATTCCTGAACAATAGGTTAAGATAATTTCTGATGTTTTAGAGTTGCAGCATCTATCACTGATTAAAAGTATGATATCTTGGGGAGCCTCAATGGCTCAGTTGGTTGAGCCTCTGACTCTTGGTTCTGACTCAGGTTGTGATCTCACAGTCATGGGATCAAGCCTCACACTAGGCTCCAGCTCCACACTCAGTGAGGAGTCTATTTCAGATTCTTTCTCCCTCCCCCTGTGCTCCTCCCCATTCACTCACTTGCTCTGTCAGGTAAACAAAATCTTAAAAAAAAAAAAAGTCTAATAACCTACTGACTTCCTAAGTAACATATGGAATATATATATATCATTAAGCATATATTTATTAACATTAATTGAACTTGGATAAATGTGAAATGAAGGATAATTTAAATTTTGAGTACTACTTAGGATACCATATAAAAACCGTAGTTCTCCAAACCAAGTATAAGACCCAACCTGAAACTGCCTCCAAAGAAATCACAACTTCAAAGTTTTAAAACTACATTTACTGCCCAAACAGCAATCTAATCACGAGAACCAATTATCTTCTCTATTATGTAAAAATAGTTTTGACAATACACAGTTACATTAAAAACAACATAGCAGTATTTTGTTACAGCTCTCTTTATTATAATGTGTCTTATTTACATGCACTCACCAAAATTGAGTTTTTCTGGTCAACTATCCAAGCTGGCAAGGCGATTCCAAAGCTTGTGGCTAAAATAGAAAGAGTATTTCTGAAGAATCTCCTCCACTTCCAGTTTTATTATTTAGTTATATTCCCAAATTCTGCCTCCCAAACTATTCCCCTTCCCCAAAAAAAGCTTTGAGAAAGACTGTATTTTTTTTTAAGATTTGTTTGTTTATTTATTTATGATAGAGAGAGAGAGAGAGGCAGAGACACAGGCAGAGGGAGAAGCAGGCTCCGTGCCTGGAGCCCGATGTGGGACTCAATCCCGGGACTCCAGGATCGCGCCCTGGGCCAAAGGCAGGCGCCAAACCACTGAGCCACCCAGGGATCCTGAGAAAGACTGTATTATGTGTGCTCCCAACATGTAAAAGTTCATGGATTTTTCAGGAAGGGGGGGGAGCTCAACCAAAGTACATAAATTCCTTCTTATTTAAATCTAAATTCTTTTGGGGCACCTGGGTAGTTCAACTGGTTGAGTGTCTGACTCTTGACTTCAGCTCAGGTCATGATTTTGGAGTCAGAATCGAGCCCCACCATCAGCTCCACACTCAGTGGGGAGTTTGCTGGATTTTCTCTCTCTCCCTTTCCCTCCGCCTCTTCCCCCTGCTCACATTCTTTCAAATAATAAATCTTTAAAACATTAATAATTAAATCTAAATTCTTTTATATATCCTGAGTAAACTCTATGAATACATAAGAAAACGTTTAAAGTCAGTAAAGAACAACAGATTTTTTTTTTTTTCAACAGATTGTTTTTATCCAACTTTTATCAACTGCTAGCTGGAAATGATGAATAATTACAGTGATTACTCTTCTCATCAAACCAATCTAAGTTCTATCTTTCAAACTTGTTGCTAGAAAGAAAATAAAGTAAAAATTAGCTAAAGAGAACTCAATTTACATATCTAATTTTTTGAGGTTATAATTTTCCAATTCACAAACTAAGAAAATCAAAAATTCTTTTCAATCTATTAATATTTTAATTACATATATAAATGTGTGTATATAACACCAGTAATTTTTAATTATTTATTATTTATCACACCTTGAGGGCCGTCTGGATTTCCAAACTCTTCCCAATTTTTCCGGGACTCTTCATCAGTTAAACTAGCATCAAAAGAAACAAAATTGTGAAATTAGAAAGCCACATCTGAAAAGTAAATACTCATATATACAAACTCTATTAACTAACCAATTCATTTCTTAAAGATATTAATTTCAGAAAAATCAAGAAAAGCCTCTCTGAAAGCAGAAAACAAGAGAGAGAGGAAAGCAAGGAGTTCTACATTAAAGCAAATGAGAACTACTGAGCCTTTACAAAAATTCCTGGTTGGCCCATGGGTTCTCAAGTTTTGCCAGTTCAAGCTGGAATGTAAAACATTAAAGGTTACTACATTTTTATGAGAAGACAGTAAGGATTATAGGTGACTTTTCTCTTATATTCTTATATATTTTCCAAAATTTCTTCAATGAGCATTGTTTATACTTTAATAATATATACCTATTTATAAATTTAATACAAATAATAATAATCCCTCCAAAACTGGTACCAAATTCTCAAAAAAAAAAAGAAAAGAAAAGAAAAAAACACCTGTAAAATTCCATTGCTATAGTAAAAGTTATTTGCATTGTGCTGAGGTCACAATTTTCTCCTAAAACAACTGCCAAAAGGACTAGGTAAATACCTTTTAAACCAACAGCTTCCTAATCCAGCAATATAAAAATAACAGAGTGATCTTTTTTAAAAAACTTAAAAAGAAATATAACCTTTGACCTGGGCAATGGCTCAAAGCACAGAATGAGTGGTTTTTTATTCCAGGTCCCAAAATAGATGTCAAAAAAAAAAAAAAAAAAAAAAACACTTAAAGAAAATTTCAAATCCTTCAAAAATTTTACAATGTTCTTAAGGAGACAATGCAGACACACACAAAATGACCAGTAATATCATTAAAAAGGCATTTTTGAAGACCAAGTGGCAAAAGATTATGTTTATGTCCAAATTTAGTTTTAATATTTCTATTTCCCAGAACATATACACAGAGGATACAATGTGGTTTTCATTCAACAAAGCTCCACATTGAGGGAAAATGCAGAAGTACCTTAAAAAATTGTAAAAATTTTTCAATGATTTTAATTTTTTTCATCTAAACCATAATTTCTATTATTATTTTTAAGCAAGCTCTACACCCAATGTGGGGCTTGCACTCACAACCCTGAGATAAAGAGTCACACACTCTACTGACTGAGCTAGCCCCCTAATTTTTTTTAATTGAAGTATAGTTAACACAGTATTAGTTTCAGGTGTACAAATAGTGATTGACAAGTTTATAATTATGCTGTGCTTACCACAAGTGTAGCTATCATCTGTCACTCTACAATGCTATCATAATACCATTCACTATATTCCCTATGCTGTTTATCTTATTCCCTGCCTTATTTCACTTAGCATAATACCCTTATTTGCTCTACCTTATTTCACTTAGCATAATACTTCTAGTTCCACTCATGTTATCATATAGTAAGATCATATCAAATAGTAAGATCACATCCTTTTTTATGGCTAGGTAAGAGTCCTGTGCGTGTTCGTGAGTGTGTATACCACCATCTTCCTTATCCATTCATCTATCAGTGGATGCTTGGGTTGCTTCCATTACTTGCCTATTGTAAATAATACTACAATAAATATAGAGGTGCACGTGGCTTTTTGAACGAATGTCTCTGCTTTCTTTGGGTAAAAATCCAGCAGCAGAATTACTAAATCACAGTGTATTTATATATTTAATTTTCTGAGAAACCTCCATACTGTTTTCCACAGTGGCTGCACAAATTTACATTTCTACCAACAGTGCACAGACTACCTCCTTGCCAACACTTATTTTTCTTTTTGATTGTAGCCATTTTGACAGGTGCAGGGTGATAACTCACTGTGGTTTTGATTTGTATTTTTCTGATGATTAGTGCTGAGCATCTTTTCATGTGTCTGTTGATCATCTACCTATATGTCTTCTTTGGAAAAATGTCTATTAAGGTTCTCTGCCCATTTTTTAATTGTATTGTTGGTTTTTTGATGTTGTATTGCTTAAGTTCTTTATATATTTAAGAAATTAACCTCTTGCTGAATGTATCATTTGCAAATATTTTCTCCCATTCAGTAGGTAGTTTTTGTTTTATTGGTTTCCTCCACGGTGCAAAAGCTTTTTTTAAAAAAAAAATATTTTATTTATTCATTCAAGAGAGACACAGAGAGACAGAGAGGCAGAGACACAGGCAGAGGGAGAAGCAGGCTCCCTATGGGGAGCCTGATGTGGAACTCAATCCCAGGACCCTGGGATCACGATCTCAGCCAAAGGCAGATGCTCAATTACCTCGCCACCCAGGGGCCCCTGCAAAAGCTTTTTATTTTGGTGTAATCCCAATAGTTCATTTTTGCTTTTGTTTCCCTTGCCTTACAATCTTTTTTTAAATCTTTTTAAGTAGGCTCCATGCCCAATGTGGGGCTTCAACTTATGACCCTGAGATCAAGAGTCACATGCTCTTCTGACTGAGCCAGCCAGGCACCCCTGTCTTATGATTTTTATCTAGAAAAATGCTACTATGGCAGATCTCAAAGAAATTACTGCCTAAGTTCTTCTGAGTGTTTTATGGTTTCTGGTCTTCTTAAGTCTTTAATCTATTTTGAGTTTATTTTTATATATAAAAGTGGTCCAATTCCATTCTTTTGCATATAAGAATTCTTTTCTAGTTTTCCCAGCACCATTTTTGAAGACACTGACTTTCTCCATTGCATATTCTTGCCTCCTATGTCATGGATTAATTGACCATATAAATCCCAGGTTTATTTCCAGACTCTCTATTCTGTTCCATTGATCTGTGTGTCTATTTTAGTGCCAATACTATATAGTTTAGTTACTATAACCTTGTAGTATATCTTGAAATATGGAATTGTTATACTTCCAGCTTTGTTCTTCTCCCTCAAGACTGTTTTGGCTATTCAGAATCTCTTGACTGGGGAACCACAAGTGATTCCATATAAATTTTAAAATTATTCTAGTTCTGTGAAAAATGCTGTTGGTATTTGGATAGGGATTATATGGAACCTGTAGATTGCTCTGGGTAATACAGACATTTAAAAAATTTAACTCTTCAATCCATGAGCATAGAATATTTTTCCATGTTTGTGTCATATTTTTAATTTCTTTCACCACTGTTTTAGTTTTCAGAGTATGGGTCTTTCATCTTAAGATTATTTCTAGGTATTTTATTCTTTTTTTATTTTTTAAAATTTTTTTATTTTTTTATTATTTTTATTCTTTTTAATTTTTTTATTTTATTCTTTTTGATGCAATTGTTTCGAAATTGTTTTCTTAAATTCTCTAGTTCATTATTAGTGTGTAAAAATGCAACCAACTTCTAGGTATTAACTTTGTACCCTACAACTTTACTGAATTCAATTATTTTTAAAAGTTTTTTTGGCAGTCTTTACGGTTTTCTATGTATAGTATCATGCCATCTGCAAATGATTATAGTTTAACTTGTTCCTTACCAATATTGATGTCTCTTTTTTTTTCTTGTCTGACTGCTACGGCTAGTACTTCCAATGCTAGGTTGGATAAAAGTGGTGAGAGTAGACATCTTTGTCTTAATTTGCTCAGTTTTTCACCACTGAGTATGATGTTAGCTGTGGGTTTTTCATATATGGTCTTTATTACACTGAGGCATGTTCCCTTCTAAATCCACTTTGTTGAGAGTTTTATCATAAACAGATGTTGAATTCTGTGAAATGCTTTTCCTTAATCTATTGAGATGATTATGTGATTTTTATTTTTTTTGCTCTGTTAATGCAGTGTAGCACACTGGTTGATTTTTGCAAATACTGAGCCACCCTTGCATCCCCAGAATAAATCCTACTTGATTGTGGTGAATGATCCTTTCAGTGTATTGTTGAATGCAACTTGGTAGTATTTTGTTGAGGATTTCTGTACCTATGTTCATCAAGGATAGAAAATATTTTTAGATTTATCAATTTGGTCATTTAAAAAAAACAAGTACATTGACATCTTCAGTCCCTTTGTAACTCCACTTATACTACTTGACCTAAGTCCACAGTAAAATATAGAAGCCAACAAAAAGCACTGTCGGAGAGACTGCAAGCTCATAAAGAGGGATATTTATGGTGGCTCTTTTTTAACTAAGGGAGGGACAGTTCTCAAAATATTTTTCTCTGGTTTCCCAGTACAACTGTCCACCCACCCAGGGCTTTAGCTACTATTTTTCTCAATATTCTGTCTTCTAATCAGATTACTTTCCCAAAAGTAATTATCTGTCTGCTCTACCTTCCTGATGATGGCAGAATAAACTGTTCTGTTCTCTATACAATGCCCTCAGATTTTGCGAAAAAAAGCATAGCTCACATCACAGAAGCACTCAATTTTTTCAAACTGCAAACACAGCTGATTACCATTCCATTAATTCATTAAGCTGACTTGTACAATTGGTGTGTGACAGGCACCATGCGCCATACTCAAATTAAAGGAATTTTATCAACTTTTTAAAAGTGTAAGAAAACAAATAATTTTGGCTACTTATTAGTGCTTCAGTATAATACCATTACTAAGACTTAAAGTACTTAAAAGTTGTGTAATTTTGGTATAACTCATATATAATAAGCTTATATATATGTGTATATATATATATATATAAGCTTAAAAAGACCAATGATATTAACATAATTTTTAAAAATTCAATGAGTCTAAAGTTTCCTAAACATGATTATATCCCTTAACTTTGCAAGTGGGAGGTTGTGTCATAGATCCTATCACAAATCCAATAAAATCTGTAACCCTTCTGCCCTGGAAAAATGCACAGTTAAAAATACATATAGATTCTGTGTACAGTTTCAGGGGCCCCAGATTTTATATCCTAACCTAGATAATAATTCATTAAATTATAGGTGACTGACCCTGAGTTGACTATATAAAGCTAAGTTACATATTTATGTATAGGAACACATGAAAACACAGGCTTTTTATTTAAAAAAAAAAAAAAAGTAGCTTTAAAGTAACATCTACGGTGTTCACTTGTTATAAAGTAAGTTAAACATAGGTTTTACACATGAAAGCCAAATCCCAACTACATCCAAAAGAGAAGCCAGAAACTATGAACCAGAAAATTCAATAGCTGGTCTAACTCCTCTAAAATAACCAGACTTCTTTCCTTTAAGCTAGAAACTGGTATGAAGAAATAGGAATGACCCAGCTTATTATTATAATGGACAAATAAGGGAAGAGAAAACTATCCTGAACAGCCAAAGCGAATTCTAAAAAATTTTGGAATTCAGGGATCCCTGGGTGGCTCAGTGGTTTAGTGCCTGCCTTTGGCCCAGGGCATGATCCTGGAGTCCCGGGATCGAGTCCCACATCAGGCTCCCTGCATGGAGCCTGCTCTTCCCTCTGCCTGTCTCTGCCTCTCTCTTTCTGTGTCTCTCATGAATAAATAAATAAAACCTTTAAAAAATAATAAAAAATAAAAAATTTTAGAATTCAGTTCAAAGCCTATAAATGCATTTCAAAAGCTGCTTGAGTTATACTTAGGCTGTTAGAGCTATGCATAAAATTGGGACTTCAATCACTCAGAACTTATATTTAGTAAAATGTACCTTTATCTAACTCATTTATACTTCCACAAGTTATAAGATCTTGAAGTTCTGGGTCCCACAGTCATTTTATTTCTTCATTTGCCTAATGGACCATCAACTATTTAAGACATTTTACTTATAAAATATTCTACAGCTTGATCATGTAACTGAGTTAAAACCAAAGGCCAGATATTATTCTTCTGTACTTTTTAGAATAGTGACCATACATCATAAAGAGTCAGATTTCCAGTAACCTGAGAACAAAATCATCAACTTAAAAATGTTACAATACTTGAAAACTGAGGAGGAAAAAAATAACTGTACCAAAAGCACTAAAATTAAAATTACTAATTAAATAGTCTTAGCTATCTGATTTTCCTGAGTATCTTCAGTTCTTTTTAAATTACCTGAAGACAGCAATTAAGGCATTGAAACACTTGGGCAATGAGAATAAATGCTTGGAGGAGACACAATGAAAAAGAGAGGAGACATCAACTGAAAGACAGCAATCTGGAGGATATCTGCTATACAGAAAAGAAAACGTAGTACACACTTCAGGAAGCTCCTGAAGGCACTGCTTTATCGCAGAATCCTATTCACATACATAACAAGCGACTCAAAAAAAGAAGGGAGAGGAGGCACAGTCAATATATACTTTTATTAAGCACAAAATGAGTATTTCCCAAACTTCTGTAATTCATACACCACTTTCACAGTTTGCTATTATATCTGAGTATCCTATCATTTACTTCCATTTTTAAAACTAGCTTACAAAATTATACATCACGGAGTCCTAAAAACAGACATCTTGTCTGTATTTTACTCTTTAATTTAACATAAGAGCTATATGGGGATATGCCTATCAGTCCTGAAGAATCCAGCTAACTTTTATCTCTTGTAATATTAACACTCAAGAAGGAAAAACTACTTCCAATTTTATATACTCTATCCTGTTTCTCCAAAATTAAATTAGTCTTTAGATAGCTTAATGAGACAAGCTACATTTCCAAAACAAGAGAAGTAGATCTAGCCTAATAAAAGCCTAGAAATGAAAACAAGGTGTTAAGTGTATCCTCTTCTAATCAGCATGCTTGGAAAATAACTCCATTAATGTATTACCTACTACTTAATTTAACAAACTTCATGGGCAAAAGTACTACTCTAAGTTACTTAAAATTCAAGTTTAGTTAAATTAGCACTTTAGGGTTGTCAGGGTAGTTCCATAAGTAATAGACTCAACACATGAGGTCAGCATTTAAAAGTGTATAACAACTATTTCATTCAAATAAAAAACTATCTTTACCACTCCTAAAAATGTGTAATGGGTTCTATGATACTTACGCTGCATAAGCTTTTGCTATCCTCATGAACATAACTTCATCACCTCCTTTATCTGGATGATATTTAAGTGACAGCAAACGATATTGTTTCTTAATTTCTGCTACTGTTGCCCCCTAAAAGGAAAGCTTTGTTTTAATAAAAATATGCACAATGCTGTAAAACCATAATTCATCCCATTTTGAACTTTAAATATAAACTATTCATGAGATGCCTGGGTGGCTCAGTGCTTGAGCATCTGCCTTTGGCTCAGGGCATGATCTCGGAGTCTTGGGATCCAGTCCCACATTGGGCTCTGCATGGAGCCTGCTTCTCCCTCTGCCTGTGTCTGCCTCTCTCTCTGTATCTCTCATAAATAAATAAACAAAAATCTTAAAAAAAAAAAAAAAACTACTCAATATTTTCAAAAAGAGAAAATGCTTTCATCCTGTATGTTTGTCCCATAAATTTCAGCCCATGTATCTTTTAAATAAAAATATACTTATTTTGTCCAATATATTTATTTTATTGAGCACCTACTAGGAGTCATGTGATTCAGTAGGCACCAATAATTTAAGAATGAAAACCACACAATGCCATACTGAAATAAAATAAAATAAAAGGATAGTAACATTTAAATATCAAAGAACTATCACAGTAAATTAAGTCTGAAGAAACTCTCAAATCAAAGGTTAACTTCCTTTCTAAGAAATAATCTGAAGAACATCTGGTTTCATTTGTTTATCAGTATTTTAATTTTAAACACATAAGTTTATCTTAGCTTTTCCTAATTAGACTCAATTTCTATCAATAAATTTTTCATATTTTTATGGCATTAAATTGTCCCTAAATATTTTAATCTTAAAAAAACTCTTTGATGATTATCACCATCACAATAAGAAAAATCAGATATGCAAATTTTGCTTCTACAAAACATAAAACTAGAAAACATGGTTTGTATTTGTATTATATTAATATCTGGATAAAGCCACCTACTGAGCAAATACTAGAAGTAAACAAAGTGGTTCGGGAAAAAAATGGAAAGAGCACTAGATTCAGCTTGGCTAATAAGAAGTTATGGGACTCTAGACAAGACAAAAATTTTCCAGGCCTTGTTTTCTCCATTGGCAAAAAAAGCTAGATGATCTCTAGCACTCATTTCAATTCTAACTTTCCAATGATATATCTAAAAGACAGATTTTCTACTGGGATTCATCAATCAAGTTCAATTAAGAGATCACCTAAGGAGTCTATCCAAAGTTAATCTGAATTTCCATTAACAATGAAACAATGAAGTTCTTTATAAGACATAAAGACTTAACACACTGCTTTAGTGTTAATTAACACATGATCATGAGATTTTTACCACCCAAAATACATGATCCTCCTGGTTTTAACTTTGCATTAAACCAATCTTATAAAAATCTTTAAAAAATATACTTCCTAAAAATAAATAAAATAAAAAATACATTAATTTCTTATCTCATCTTCAAATATTCTTATATTTTGCAATTTCAAAGTAAGCCTTATAAGGATGGAAATTAACATCTGTAGCTTAAAAAACATGTATATATTAGAATAATAATGGATAAGATACATACCCAAAGTCTGATTTCTTTATGCACAACCCAATTTTTTTGGATATGGACTTATATAGTGTCTTCATACAGTCAATAAACTACTGCACATTATGTAAAAATACTACTTACAGGATCCAAATTTAATACTTCATAAGGATTGTATTCTTGGTATTCTCGGTCTGTTTTGGAAACTTTGTATGCAAGAAATAAGAACAATGCCCATCCTGCAAGCAGAACTATTTTCCTGTTTAGGAAAAACATAAGTGAAATATAAATAAATACATCTATGTAGTATTCCTTTAAGAGTCTATGCAGACATTATGGCAGATCAAGACAATAAAACAATCTAAAGTGTTTTACATCACTGATACTGACTCCATTCTACAATCTCTTGAACAGTGCCCTTTTTACCTTTGAATTCCCTAGAATCTATAGTGCGCATCTAGATCTTGCATGTAATATTCCCTCAATAACTATTTACAGAATTTTATGTATAGAACTTAATGTAACTTATTAACTAATGGTTTTAATTTGATCAAAACATGTTAATACTAAGTATTTAATAAACCATTTAATGTAAAAAAAAAAAAAAGCTGCTCTTAACCTAGCAATTAGACTTTTAGTAAGATAAACTGCAAAAAATAATGGGTCAATTGTGCAATGATGAATGAATAGTCTTGTTTATAACAATTAAACTTTGGGAACAAATTAAATGTCCATTTATATGGAACTAATTAAACAAACCATTTATAGGAGACTAAATAAACCAAGACACAGCCAAATAACTAGCCAATACAGATATAAGAAGATGTACATAATAGGATAAAAATGGGATATAAAGGAATATATAGTTTGAAAAAAAAAACTTAATTTCTTTCCAATATGTTGTTTAGTAAAAATATTTAAAAGACTGATATTACCAGTGTTGGAGAGGCTAAAGAAAAAAGAAACTACACTCTGAAGGATGATCTGGCAATAAAGTATCAAAAACCCTGCAGAAGTACACCCTTTTTTTTTTTTTTTTTTTTTTGAAGATTGGGCGGTGAACCTGGCGGAGCGGTTGCCCCCAGGGGAGCTTTGCCTCTAGGCGGAGGCAAAACGCTAGAGCTGAGAAGGCGCAGATCAGCCCAGGTCAAGGCCTAGGCAGGCTGAGTGGTGTCGGGAAGCTCCACAGGCAGGGAGACGGGTCCTGGGTCTCAGATGGCTGAGCCCCCAGAGCGCAGACTGCCGCTTTGACCGCGGCGCCCACCCGTGTCATGTGGGGGCCCAGAAAGAACAGATCTACAGAGGAGTCTGTATGCTTGAGTCCCCTTTCCCGGATTCCACGTGAGCCTGGGGCTGTCTCCACTTCATTGTTTTATTATGTACAAACGCTACAGAACGAGGGGAGCAGACACGCTTGGGGTAAGAGGGGCCCGGTGGGGGGAGTTCACAGGGCAGACGGTGCACTGGGGCCGGGGGAGCAGCACACAGGCCATATCTATAGGGCAGGCGGGGCAGGAAGGGGTTAAAAACGAGATCCAAGCCAGCCAGATCGCAGGGAGTTGCGGGGGTGTCGTCCACCTTCTGATCTCCCCCCAAGGTCACAGTGCATGCAATAAAATATATGTACAGGAGCTGGATCCTTCCTCTGCGGGGGCCCTGCAGGGGCCTTAAAAGGGTGAAGTACACCCTTTTATCCATTTCAAGAAACTTAGAAATAAACTAGAATTAAGCATATAAAATATAAGGAGGGCTCTTGAGATGAGCACTGGGTATCATACTATATGTTGGCAAACTGTATTTAAATATTTTTTAAAATAATAAAAAGTAAAATTTAAAAAGCATATAAAATATAAAAATCTGATTACAGATACAAATAACAGAAAACACACACAGAGATGTCCATCAACAGAGTAGTAGACAAATAAATTAATGGTATATTAGAGATGTCCATCAACAGAGTAGTAGACAAATAAATTAATGGTATATTAATGAAGTAAAATGCCATCTAGCCAATAAAAACAGTATTTGCTGTGGAAGACTATCTACCTTGTATTGTTAAAGCAAGAAAAACAGCTTTCAAAGGTATATGTATAATATAATGCTATTTTTAAAAAATAAAAGTTTATTAAAAATATAGAAGATAAATCATCTTAATAGTGGCTATCTTTAAATGATGGAATTGAGTAATTTTTATTTTTTATACTCTTTATATCACAATTTGTTATGCTAAACAGGAACTGCCAAACGCATGAAATGAATCACACAATGCCTAACCAAACAAAATGAGAGTGACCTATTTTCAAAGATAGAAAATGTTCCACGTTTAATTAAGCTAATTTGGTAGAAACCCACCTTATATATGTTTATTTGGAATGAACTTCTCGGATCAAGTTCCAACTCAACTACTGACCTTTATCATCCATTTAAAAAAAAAAAATCTCCATCTCCCAAGTTCCCACCATCATGCTTTTGCTCTTGAATCTTTCTACCTAGAATTCCCATTCCCCAGATCTGCCTATCTAAGCTCTATTCATCCTTCAAGACTCACTTCAAAGCAATCCTTACCCTTGTCAAGGTGATCAATGGGTAAACCAGGGTTACAATCACAAAGAAGCAAAAACCATGATCTTTCTCCTCTAATTCACTGCAAGCTCCTTGAGCACTTGGACAGGATCTTAGAAGCTTTGACTAACCCCAGAGTAGCTTATACACAAGTGGCATTCAGATGTAAATTTCTTTCTATCTGACCAAAATAATGTTCTAATCCTAATTAAGTACCTAATACTGTAAACTGCTTTCCACACTACCTATATCCCCAAAGAGGAAAAGGATGCCCTACCTGGAAAACTCCCACTTTTACCTAGCTATCTAGGGAAAGGTAATTAAAGAACACAGGCTCTGGAACAAAACTACTTGAGGTCAAATCCCAGCTTCACAACACTTATCTTGGGATGTTGCTTTGTCCTTTAATACTCAGAGTTTCCAATTTTTACAGTGGGTTTGAGAATTAAATGAGATAAAGGTATGGAAAGCACCTAGAAGGCACCTCACAGATAGTAAATAATTCCTCTTAGCTGTTCTTAGTATTTCTTACCCAAATTTCAACCCTGAGTGGGAAGCCCTGAATCTCAGGCCAGAGTTTAGCACCCTTCCTCTGCTCTGTCATGGCACCCCCTCACAGCCCTTACTAAACTAAACTCTATTATCACTACTTGTTTACTCCACCCCTTTCTCCCACAACTGTCAAGTTGCTGAACCACATCTATTTGTTAATTACAATGTATCAGTTCCTGATATAATACCTGACACATAAATAACAGGCACACAATAACTACTTATTGAATAATGAAAATAATTTACATAGTAATTTTTAATTCAAAGCCAAAGCTTGCTATACCCTTGATATGCTACAGAACACTTGAAAATCTACAAGTTAACAATTCCACATTTTGTTTTGCCAATGCCCCAAAAGGCTAAAAAAGCTCAGAAAACAAAGATAAAAGTAAAACTGAAAATCACTAAATCAAGATTTAAAAGCAATCATGAGTAGAAGAGGAATCAAAACACCTAGGATATGTTATACCCCATGATAGAGACTTTACATGTTGCACCTGGCTCCCTGAGCCCAAGAATGAAGAAAGAAGTTCTTAAGAAAACCCTGGAGACTGATGACAACTGTAACAACCAATACAACCATGCTTTAATTTCCTGAAAGCCAAAGCAAAGGTGAAAACATAATGGATTTCATCATCATGATTTATACCCAATTTTTTAAAAACATATTTAGGTCCTGTGAAAAGATAAGCATTTTTCCCTACATACAGCATCAGTGATCAACTTGTGAAGTCTTGTGTTTTTACTCTAGGCATATATTAAAGGTCATTTTGGAAGCAACTTCCAGAAATTAAAGCATTACATAATGACTGCTTAATTACAAAACAATGCTTTAAGGTTAATTAAGTAGCACAAAGGTTTTGATGTTTCTTATCTAAATTATTCCTAGTTATCCTCTTAATTCTTCCTTATTTATAAACATCCCTTACTCTGTGCTTCCATTTAAGTAAATGAGTTTACTAATCACTGAAGAGACCTTCACAGAGTTGGGTTTTTTCCTTGAAAACTGAGGTTCGGATACCCACAAATTACTGACCAAAACTGAAAAAGGAAGAGATTGGGAGGCCAAAAATATTTGTCTTGCTACCTCATAAAACTTATAATTTAAAATGAAAAGCAAAAAAATAAAAAAATAAAATAAAATGAAAAGCAAAGAATAAACTGTGAACATAAAACTACTGCTGTAAACACTAATTCTGCCTTTTAGTTTCACATCAATGAAGAACTCTTAACATGAAAGCTAATAATTCCCACCCTTTGCAAAGAAACTAAACCAGGCAAAGTAAAACCTTACAAAGAAAAACTATTTAAACTCCTTGAAGTTACACAGATATGCTGAAAACTATCATCATCATTTAAACCATAATTAAAAAATAAATGGTTCTACTTTTGCTAATTTCCTTTGCTAGTTCCTCCTCTTATCTACTGGATAGACAGATATAAGTAATTCACAAGATACAATCCTCCAATGGCAACTTTTTTACCTATCAGATTAATCTATTATCTCAAAATTGATGACTTGGGGTGAAGGCCCAAAGCCTAGGCTCTAAAGCTTACCCCAGAACCTCACAAAATCAAACAGGCCTACTCTAATTTAACAGGCTAATGGTTTGTTTAATCAGATTGGCCTGCCAAAATAAAGGGTGACTAGGTCCCCACTCAAACACTTCCAACTTCAGGACCACAGTCAAGTTACTTCATCTTACTCTTAATTTTTTTATTTGAAAAAAAAAATAGCAAAAATATCTACTTTGAGATAATAATAAAGTTATGAGATAACAACATATAAGCCCCTAAGCACAGCATCTGGCACATAGTATGTACTCAATAAACTTTAATTATCACTATGAAATGCAAACTTGATTATGTCACCTCCCTACTTTTCATAATCTTTTAAACATTTCCCCATAGTCTAAGGCAGAATTCTAATCCTGACAAGATGCACAAGTTCTTCCTTCAAGATTTGACTTCCCTTTCCTCCCACGTCAGAAGTACATTTCTCTCCTCTGAACTTCTAAATCACTGTTTATAAAACTCCCAAATTCACATTTTATCCCTACTAAGACTACAATTTCTTTAAACATATGTTTTATTCATCATTATATCCATATTTTTGTTACCTAGCAAAGAATAAGCACTAAGTACTTTTTTACTGAAACCAATTACTTACTTTACTGTAGGAATTATATTTGGCTGGGGTTTTAATAACCGTAAACGATACCACATACATCTTCCATATACTTTTCTGATATTCTTTAATCGAATTTGCTCTGTCAAAAAAATAAATAAATAAGGTGTTAAGTTAAAGCATTTTTCACAGTGAAGGCAAAACCAGTTAATACTATACTAACCATTATTATTATGCTAAAATTTTACTGGAACATAAAAGACTACCTAATCAAATAACCTTTAAGAAAAATTCACATTATAGGTTAATTTTTCTGTCACTCAGAACAAATGATCTACCTGGAAAATTTTGTTCAACTACCAGGCAATCATTTTTCATGTGAGACTTAAATAACTTCTAACTGAAAAACACAAAAAACTGACTTGAACCCAAAATATTTAGTCACATAATCAGTAATTTCTCAGAAATTCTCTCTTCTTTTCCCTTCTGCTATAGAAGGTACAAAAGTATAAAACAAGTGAAACATGCAGCTTAGTAAAGGAAGCTAAGCAGAAATAGCATTATTAAAAAAAAAAAAAGAAATAGTATTATTCAATTATGTAAATAATTATGTTAAGTTAGAAAAACCACCCAAACCCGTGAGATGTTAAAATAGGTTCATATAGGAATGAGAAAAGGCATTATTTTACTCACCAGGAAAAATGTGTAACTCGATTAAAAAGGAATTAAACCAAGCCAAAATATCATGTATCGTTTTACTAAACTCATTACTATCACTTGAGTAACACTCCCAAGTTAAAAAAAATGTTTTAAAATAAAAATGTACCTTTTTACAAAGATGGCATGCAAAAGCAAAGAAAAAGCCCCTCCCCCTAAAGCTGAAGCCTAAACAAAGGCCTGAACGCCAAGAAGGCAGTACTAAAAAGCAACCTCAGCTACAAAAAAAAAAAGAATATCTGCATGCCACCCACCTTCTGGTGGCCCAAGACACTCCAAAGGCAGCCCAAATATTTTCCTTGGAAGAGCAACAAGCTTGATCACTATGCCATCATCAAGCTCCCCGAGCAATGAGTCAGCCATGAAGAAGATAGAAGACAACAATAATTGTTGTGTTCACTAAGGATGTCAAGGCCAAGAAGCACCAGATCAAACTGATTATGAAGAAGCTCTATGACACTGACAAGAGCCAAAGGTCAACACCTCGATCAGGCCTGATGGAGAAGGCATATATATGGTCCACTGGCTCCTGACTATAATGCTTTTGTTGTTGCCAAAAAACTGAAATCACCTAAACTGACTCCAGCTGGCTAATACTAAATAGAAATTTTTTCACAATACTAAAAAACTACAAAACCACACTACTTAAATGAGATTTTAGATAAGAGAACATACATTGCATACAACAGAATGTTCCAAAGCTACCATGTAAGATGTCCAACTACCCTGTTAACCACCATGCTTTGAGGAAAGCATCCACACAGGAGAGGTATGTGGCAGGAGATATCAGAACCAGGTGTGATGAAGACAGATCCATATACAGGAAGGAGTGGTGACAGAAAAGAAGACTGGCAATATGCAGGGGAACTGATCAAATAAGTTAACATACATAACAGATAACTGGAATCAGTTTTTCACTGTCAGAGAAGGGAGATACATGAAAAAAATAAAAAGAATGAATCCTATGGTACTGAATTGGAATTAAAGATATCTATAGGGACTAATAGATTTTCATAGAGAAATACAGATGTATTCTATACATATGTATTCACTAGCACTATTAAGTGAGCCTAGGAGCAGTGAATGAGATCAATAGCAGTGAGAACATTGCACTTTAACTGCTAGTTTCTAGGTTCTAAATACCATTCTCCTCTAACAAGAACAAGGGATCCAAGTATCTCTCCACAGACTATTACAAAAGGGAAAAGAATGATTTTACAGTGGGGAAGTATGGTAGGCTGAACAACTGCCACCCAAGATGTCCACATCCTAATACCCAGAAATGGTGAATGCGTTATTTTACAGAAATAGTCTTTTAACAGAAAAGACTTCACAGATCCAACAAAATTAAGATGAGATGGGGAGATGTATCCTGTTATCTGGATGAGCATAATATAATCACAGGGGTCCTTATAAAGAGGAGGCAGGAGGACCAAAGACAAAGAAGATGATATGACAATGGGAGATGCTGGAGTGATGTCCTCTGAAGATGGAGGGAGGAGTCATAAGCCAAGGAACACATGCTGTCTCTAGAAGCTGGGAAAAGGCAAGAAAACAGACTCAACTCCATAGCCTCCAGGCAGAACCAGCTCTACCAAACACCATGATTAGCCAGTGAAACGGATTTTGGACTTCCACCCCCCTGAACTGTAAGAGAATAAATTTGTGTTGTAATAAGCCATTAAGGTTGTGGTAATTTGTTACATCAACAATAGGAAACTAATACAGAAAGCCTGGCAGACATTATCTTAATCAGGTGATCAGTGAACATCAATAGCAATGGGACAAAATGCAATCATATACCATCTGACAGAATGCAATGAAACACACAACATCAGTTTCATAAAATTTCTGCCTAAGATATATAACATCAATCTAATCATGAGAAAACACCAAACAACCCAAATTCAGGTTCATTCCCAAAACAATTGGCCTGTAATCTTCCAAGTCAAAAAGCTGACGATGTGTTCCAGACTAAAGAAGATTAAAGAAACGTCAACTAAATGTCATGTGTGATTCTAAACTGAATTTCTGCTATAAAGAACTTCACTGAGACAAGTGACAAAATGTAAAGAGTCTGAGAATGAAATGACAGTAATGTTAACTTTTTTATTTTCCTGGATAAATTATGGACACTTTTGAAAATATCACTGGTGATTTTTTAATCTATATTTCATTAAATTAAGCCTCCACAGTCTCCCATTTTCAACTATAAAATCAAGGGGAAATTTTAAAAAGGTTATAAGAATAATGCTGAGGTTTCTATTAACCAGATGGCTTGACCTATTCAAAGGAATGATATTCTCCCAATGTTTCTGAACAAAAAAATGTACACATGGTTTTCAGCCCTGTAATTTTGCACAATGTGTATGCGTACATTCTGTGCCTCACTCTTCCGATCCAAAACTCAAATCTTAACTTTTTAGTATAATACTGAAGTCAATCAGTACTACAAGCTATGGTTTACACAGTA
The DNA here is from genome assembly GCF_048418805.1 of Vulpes vulpes. Taxonomy (NCBI): domain Eukaryota; kingdom Metazoa; phylum Chordata; class Mammalia; order Carnivora; family Canidae; genus Vulpes; species Vulpes vulpes. The sequence continues at coordinate 193,660,743 of NC_132780.1, forward strand.
ACACACTGGCATTTAGATTTCCTGCACAACTAAATATTCGAGCACACATTCCAAATCTCTACATCAATGACCTCAAAGTCAAAGTAAATATCACAAGTAAAGTCCTTCCAGGCAGGGTTTTAGAAGAATCTTAGAATTAAAACAAAAGTTCATTTTTAAACTTCTAGTTTAGAGAATGACTAGTGTCATGCCTAGTAAAACTTATGTTAAGTAATACCATTAACTTATGATGCAGTTTTTAAAGAAATTATCCACACTTGTATAAAAGGGGAAATTACAAAGTCATAAAACAATTCTGTGATTTTAAAAAACAATATAACATATTATGATCGCTCTCGGCAGCTGAACATAAAAGTTTTTATGTCTGTGGAAATAGTACAGGTTTGGGGGAAGGTTATTATGGTTGTGCTTCATAAGCTATATAATGTCTTTGCTAAAATAGTCACAGCCATCTGTCCGTGCCAGAATGATCTGTCAGGGTTTAGTATAACTGAGTGAACTCTTAGCACCATATTCCTAGAACCCAAAAGAGCCGAAAGAATGTTAACCGGAACTGAAGTCTTCAAACCTGTCTGCCTAATCACTGCAAAAGAATTTTTAAAAATCATGTATCTACTTGTAGATTTCTAATACAGGATCTCAAATTTTTTATCACAAAGATGTCATTTTTGACATGAAATTGACATTTTAAAATAGCTCCATCACTTTTAAACACACCAATGAAATCTTTAAAGCCACAGCAATTTCATACCTACCATCATCCATTCACAAAACCTCATGAACAAGCCAACCCTTCATTTTACATCCCGCACATAGTTTTATCCTAATGTGATATATTTTTATCCTGACAAACCATTTCTTATAATACTGACACACATTTCTTAAAATTAATTTTTTATTCCCTGTGACTATGAAGTTTTTCCTAACTTTTTATTTTGAAAATCTTCAAACCTTCAAAAAGTTTAAAGAATATTACAATGGACAATATATCTCACCTATATTCACCAAATGTTAACATTTTGCAACTCCTGGCTTTTCCTCTAATTTCGTTTTCCCCTCTCACTTTTTTTTTTTTAACTTCCTATAAATTGCAAGCATCAAGATGCTTCACCTCCAAATGCTTTAACACATTGTAAAAGAACATCAGGAAGTTTATCATACTCAGGTTTGACATCTATAAGCTTTTATATGTTAAAATTTGATGTACTTCTTTTTGGCGTTACTAAAACAAGATAAATATTATAAGTTGATAAATTACTAAAATTAGAGAAAAACATCTGCTATGCTGTCACTTATAAGCTTGTAAAAACCCCATAAATCCCAAAACTTATTTTTAAAAATGAAAAGTACACTTTTGCCAACCTGACACAATTTTAGACAAAGTAGCTCTACCTTCTAATTTAAGTATATTTTGTTAAAACTCCAAGGTGAAGACTACCTTGCATCATTCAATTTATAGAAAATATACCCTATATAACCAAATTGGCAAAGGCAGCCCTCATTGTTAAATTACTTAGATAAATCAAAATCAGTCAAAGAAAGTATGGGGCAGCCCGGGTGCCTCAGCGGTTTAGCGCCGCATTCGGCTCAGGGCGTGATCCTGGAGACCTGGGATCGAGGCCCACATCGGGCTCCCTGCATGGAACCTGCTTCTCCCCCTGCCTGTGTCTCTGCCTCTCTCTCTGTCTCTTGTGAATAAATAAATAAATAATCTAAAAAAAAAAGAAGTAAGACTTCAGTTTTCAGTGCAAATAAATATATCACTATATATTTTGAAAATAATACCTGAGAAATTTATGAACATGCCTCAAATATAGATTACTTAAATTAATAGAGCTAAATGATATAAAGAGGACATAATTTACTTAAAAAGAAAAAGTACCACACTTCTCTTCCCAAAATCCAGTGACTGCTAAAACTACTCCTAAATCCCTCAGGGGTCCAAGAGTCAGGTTATATTCAATAATCCAAAAAGTCTAAAAAGAGAGATGCCTGAGTGGCTCAGCGGTTGGGCATCTGCCTTTGGCTCAGGGTGTGATCTCGGAGACCTGGGACTGAGTCCCGCATGGGGCTCCCTACATGGAGCTTGCTTCTCCCTCTGCCTTTGTCTCTGCCTCAATCTGTGTCTCTCATGAATAAATAAAATCTTTAAAAAAAAAAAAAAAAAGTCTAAAAAGATATTATACATCAGTTTCCTAGATACCCAAAGTCTTTCTACAGCTAGTCGAGAATGTATTACCTCACCATGATGATAATGGCTCACTCACTATTGGGGACAATTTTGTTTTATTAATTTGAAAAAATAGTAAAACATGTTTTAGTATAATAGTGCAGTCTGGGTCCCAGAATGCTTCAAAATGAGAGGCACGAGAATGACAATTTGATAGTGAAAAATTAGGAATTGCTGCTCTAGGCCTATAGCTCAGAGGTAAACAATGTAGACAGGATCTCTTTTCTCTTGAAGCTTTCATCCTAGTGTGGGGGAGATGATTGACATAGTTCATATTAACAATAAAATATTAGTGATATATACTTATAGCTCAGGCCTAAAGCATCCTAATCTCAAAATACACTAAGAGAAACTAAAGCTTCTGTTATGATCTTAACTGGAATCTGAATGCCAAAATGTGTCATTCTCAAGGCCAAGTCAGAACCATTTGGATTTGGGACAGATAGAGGACTGACTAAACACTACTTGCCACCACCACTACACCAGTGCACATGATCACAGATCACCTAAATTGGAAAATTCAAGAAACCTGAGTTTATCTGTCACCTACACTCGAGAAGGAAACCCACGTAATTTGTTAAATACCGTACTGAAAGTAAAAAACAGAATGGGAGTATATGTATATGGAATGGTTTTAAGTGTATCCGTTGTTAACCGTCGTGATCACATAGCTGACTGGGAGCCAAGGTTCACCATTGCTGCCCAGCATCATGAGACTACTGTACCACATATCACCCACCCAGAAAAAGACCAAAATTTAAAATTTGAAGCAGTTTCCACTGAATGTATATCAATTTCACACTTTATAGTACAAAAATCGTAAGTTGAACTATTATAACCCAGGACCATCTGTATGATATTTTATAGTATGTAATTTTTTAAATATACAACTAAAATTTTTTCATTAAACATTTTAAGTAAGAAAGCCATTATCCGTAAAAGGATATATAGGCAAGGTGGCCAAAGAACTATTTTCCTCTCATTAATAGGAGAATAGTAAGTCAAGATCTTGTCATTTCTCTGCTTAAAAACCTTCAATAGCTTCCACTGAACTTAAAATAAAACCCGAACTTCTTACCTGCTCTGCACCCCAGCTCCCTCTCTGACTTTATCCCAGATTTCTCCTCACTCTAGCAAACTCCTTCCATTCTGGTCTTCTCTGTTCATGGAATATGCCCAACTCCTTTATTGCCTTAAAGGCTCTTGTACACACACAACTGTTCATCCAGCCAATAGGCTTCAGGTCTCTGAAAGACTGACTTCCTTTTGTCACTCAGCTTGAAGGAACATTTTCAGAAGACTGTCTCTGAATATTTCTCTACACAGTATATATCACTATCTAATATTTTATTGTTAATCTGAACTTAATATGAATTATGTCAATCATCTCCCCCACACTAGGACGTAAGCTTCAAGAGAAAAGAGATCCCGTCTACATTGTTTACCAAACACTCGACTGCCTAAACATAATGCCTGGCACATAGTAGGTGCCTAATAAGTATTTGCTGAATGCATCCACTTTCTTACTTACACCTTCCAATAACCTGGGGGATATGTATATATGTATCATACTTGGGGAAAAAAAAAAAAAACAGAGGCTCCGAGAGGTTAAGTAACTTGCCTAAAGTTATAAATGGTACAATGGAATAGTGAATAATCACTAAAGAACAGATAAAGGACAAGGAAAACAAAAGTGAAAATAAACTATTGGGGCTACACCAAAATAAAAAGCTTTTGCACAGTAAAGAAACCAACAAAAAGGAAAGGTAACCTACTGACCAGGAGAAGACATCTGCAAATGATATGTCCAACAAGGGGTTAATATCCAAACTATAAAGGACTTGCACAACTCAACACCAAAACCGTAGTAATTCTCTTATAAAAAAATATAGGGATAACTTTTCATGACCTTGGATTTGCCAATGGATTCTTAAATATGACAACAAAAACACAAGCAATAAAAGATAAACTGGAACTTCATCAAATTAAAAACTTTTGGGGATCCCTGGGTGGCTCAGCGGTTAAGCGTCTGCCTTTGGCTCAGGGGCATGATCCTGGAGTCCCGGGATTGAGTCCCACATCGGGCTCCCTGGATGGAGCCTGTTTCTCCCTCTGCCTGTGTCTCTGCCTCTCTCGGTGTCTCTCATGAATAAATAAATAAAATCTTTAAAAAAATAAAAAATAAATAAGAACTTTTGTGCATCAAAGGACACAATCAAGAAAGTGAAAAGATAATCTACAGAATGGAAGAAAATATTTTCAAACCATGTATCTAATAAGGGTTTCATATCCAGAATATATGAAGAACACCTACAAGTCAACAAAAAAAGATAACTCAATTTAAAAATGGGCAAATTTTAAAAAATATTTTATTTAAATTCAATTTGCCAACATATAACACCCAGTGCTCATCTCATCAAGTGTCCTCCTTAGTGCTCATCACCCAATTACTTGGCAAATGATTTGAATGGACATTTCTCCAAAAAAGATATACAAATGGTCAAAAGACAAATGAAATGATACTCAACACCATTTGCCACTATGGACACGCTAATCAAAACCATCATGAAATACTACTTCACCACATCTATTAACAATGGTTATAATTTTTTAAAAATCAAAAATAAGTGTTGAAGAGGATATGCAGAAATTGGAGCCCATGTATGCTGCTGGTAGAAATGTAAATGGTGCAGCTACTATGGCAAACAGTTTGGCAGCTCCTCAAAAAGCTAAACACAGAATTATCATGACTAGCAATTCCACTCCTAGGAATATACCCAAAAGAACTGAAAATAAGGACTTAAACAGATACCTGTATGGCACTAATATGTTCACTACAGCATTATTCACAACAGACAAAAAGGGGAAACAAGCCAAGTGTTCATCAAGAGATGAATAAAAATGTAGTATATCCATACAATGGAATATTATTCAGCCATAAAAAGAATGAAGTTCTAATACATACAACACAGATGAATCCTGAAAAATTATGCCAAATGAAATAAGCTAGACACAAAAGAATAAATGTTGTATAATCCCACTTACATGAAATATTTAGAATAGACATATGTATAGAGACAAAGACTTGAGAGTTTTTCAGGGGCTGGAGGAAAGAATGAGGAGTTACTGTTCAACAGAGTTCATTTGGGGTGATAAAAATGTAAACAGCACATAAATGTAATGTGCACAACACCATAAATGTAATTAATTTTATTGAACTGTTCATTCGGAATAGCTAAAACTACACATTTTATGTTATATATACTTTTCCACATAAAATTAGAAAAAAAAAAGATTCCTCCTCAGTACCGTCTCAAGTACGTCCCTTATCTTCCTATTGCCACCACCATTGTTCAGGCCCTCATTATTTCTACTCTGCTTCTTAGTCTCTGTTCTTTCTCCTTCTAAGAGAAGTTATTACATTAATTAGCATACAACAAACTGAAAAAAGACATTCTAAAATGCCCAAAAATGACATACTGTCAACCATAACCCATATGAACTCTTCAGCTAGGAATATAAGATTCTCCATCATATGACTTAAATCAACTTTCCGGCCTTTTCTCACTTATTCACTGAATTAATTCTGCTCAACTGATCAGTACTTTGAATACGTTCCATGCTTTCCAGCCTCTGTACTTTTCCTCATATGATTTTGTTTTTATTAAAGATTTTATTTTTAAGTAATCTCTACACCCAACGTGGGGCTTAAACTCACGACCCCGAGATCAAGAGTCACATGTTCCACCAACTGGGGCAGCCAGGTGCCACGCTCATGGGATTTCTTTTTTGCACTACCACCCCCACCATTCTACCCATTAAATCTTTCTCATCCTTTAGTCAAAATACCTCTAGATCCCCACTATCATTTCCAAGTAGATGCAAATACTTTTCAAAGAAACAATGTGATGGTGAGATGGTGTAACATTTCTTACCGATAAAGTCTGGTAATAGGAAACATTCTTTAAAAGGAAGCCCAAGTATAATGTAGATTATTTGCTGTAAACTCCTTTAGTCTGAATAAAAAGTATGATTAAGGGAACAAACATCTGAAAAAACGAAAATAAGCCTATTTTTGTTTTTCAGATTCTTCCAAGATCAAGCAAGTATGCAATATGACCTTTAAGTGAAAACAATTGTACGCAATGCATTTACTAATCCAATGCTTGTCACCACACCTACAAAGCCTAGTATGTTGTACTATAATTCATACTGCCAAGGTCACAGCTGGTTTCCTCTACTGTGTAAGCCTTAAGGGTATATATACTACATGTTTGATACCCCTTTCTGTCAGGATAGAACACAGAGGGGAATGACTTTATTTTCAAATGACTCAAACTTCTCAGATCTCTAATATCCCTTCAAGAGCTAAAGTCTTAGGAAGATTATATGCTCTAAATTAAATATGAACACTCATCAAATATATTCCTGTGAATACACAAAGCTGATTATTAGCCAGTTTTTTTTCCTGTTAAAATCCACAACAAGAGACTGAAATAATCAACCCTACTGTAATTAGAAACCTAGATAAATCAACAGATAAGGCCAATACTTCATGTTAAATAAAAATGATCATCCCCATCCTTTTCCCTGCACTCAATCCCAAAACCGATAAAAGTAGGTTATTACTGGGCCAATCACCAAACAGCTTTTGAGAGAGGGAGAAATAAGCAAACACAGAAATAAGTGAAAATTCAAAATCTGCACTCTACTCGCTCATTCCCTCCAAGGTACTTTTATATTCCATAAATAGTCCAAGCTGTCTTAGAATTCTCTTTTTAATCTGTCCATTCCCCTACATTTCAGTGGACTAATAAACCTCTGAAATGGACTCCATCTCCATCTAGTTTTTCCCCATACCCCGTAACCACCACCTCCCACTCTCCTCTGCCAAATCATTCTCTACACAAAAGCAAAACTGATCAAGTCATTACCCTACTTTAAACACTACCAATAACTTACAAGATCAAATAGAAGCTTCCTAAAATGGCAAAACTGACCATGTCACTAACTACTTAGAAACTTCCATTGTTTACCCAAGAACTTACAAAATAAAGTAAGTTAAATCAGCCTAAAATGGTTGATTTACATTTAAGTGCATGTTAAATCTTTACCATTTATTGAACATCTCCATGCCTTTGCATATACTTTCTCCTACCTAAGGAATACACTTCCCCCATTTACCTTTTATGACCTATCTCAAATTTCCTCCTCTGCATGAAACACCCAAATCCCCAAACAGAATTATTCATTCCCTCCCATGTGTTCCCACAGCAATTTCCACTTACCATTTTAATACTTACTATAATGTGTTATATTAATTATAGGAGGCAATATAAGAGTAATGGCTAACAAGAGAAATTCTAGCATTAAGACAGGATTGAGGGACGCCTAGATGGCTCAGTGGTTGAGCATCTGCCTTGGCTCAGGGCATGATCCTGAGGTCCTGGGATCAAGTCCCAAATCAGGCTCCCTGCAGGGAGTCTGCCCTCTCTCTCTCTGTGCCTCTCATGAGAAAATAAGTAAAAACTTAAAAAGAAAAGAAAATACAGACTTGAATCCAACACCCAATCTTCCAACTAGAAGCTATATGGCTTTAGGTAAGTTGGTTACCCCCTCTATGACTTAGTCTTCTCATTAATAAGATTGGAATAATATGTGAGTCTAGCTCAAAGCACTACCACAAGTGCTTTCAGCACTACCCACCTTGGGGCAGCAAACATTCAAATGAACAGCAGCAGAGCTAAGATGAGGAGAATCACAATTACCGGTCTCAAGCTGGGGTGGGCCAGGGTAGGGCCTTCCCCACCAAGAGGTGGGACCAGGTCTAAATTCATCCCCACAGCTGGGGGGTTGGGGGAGGAAGGTAGTGAATACAAGGGAATGTTTCACTACCTTAGGATGATGGGATTACAAGCAATTTTTGTTCTGGTTTTGCTTTTCTGCACTGGGTATATAGAACATGCACTGAAAAATCTGATGCCTAGAAGCGGCATCTAGCACAAAGTTAATGCTCTATAAATACCTACTAAATGAAGGAACTTCTAACTTCTAGTGTGTTTGGTTTTGCAAGCATGTTTATATGCATTTATTGCTTTGCTTCTCATAATAACTTCTTATAGGACATATTATCACACCTAGAAAATAAGGCTAATCTCAGAAATTTCTAACAAAATAGGGACTAAACTAGAACTTAAAATCAAAACACACTACTAAAGCACTAAAAGTGGATTCCTACTCACATTCCCAAGTCAGAGAGCTGAATCACTTGTGCAGTGTTTGAAAGGGGGCAAGCAAAGAATAAAGAAATGTAACTTTTTTTTAAAGTTTCAATAACCTGGGCAGACCCAGTGGCTCAGCAGTTTAGCACCACCTTCAGCCCAGGGTGTGATCCTGGAGCCCCGGGATCAAGTCCCACATCAGGCTCCCTGCATGGAGCCTGCTTCTCCCTCTGCCTGTGTCTCTGCCCCTCTCTCTCTCTCTCTCTCTCCCTTCTCTCTCTCTCTCTCTCTCGGTCTCTAATAAATAAATAAAATCTTTTTAAAAATAAAAATAAAAAAATAAAGTTTCAATAATCTTTTCAAACCATGGGGGGGAAACCTGAGTACAGTATATCTATTTATTTAATCCTCATTTTAATTCTGTAAAACAAATAACTGTGTCTATTTTACAGATGAGTAAATAAAAACAAGGAAGTTAAGTAACTTGCCTAAGATCATACTGTTAGTAAAGCAGCAGATCCAGGCAGGTTTCAAAACCAGGCAGTTTTGAAAAAGTAAGATCAAGGGTAAGGTCAAACAAGTTAAAAAAAAAAAGTCAAGGAGTTAAAACAAAATCTCGGAAAAGGTAATGATAACATTTTATTTCAATTCAAAGGATCAACAAGCCTTCACCTATGGGAACAGATAAAAGCATGCTCTTGATTATTTGAAATTCTAATAATTACAAGCAGTTTTCTCTTGTTAAATACCATTGTAAACCTCTCTTATTAATAACATTGTTATAACAAATATACTCGGCTTTCAACTCTAAGAATTTTACAGCACTGCTCCACAGTAAGTGCTTCTTAACTTTGTAAAACAAAAAGGCTAAGGCACATATTAAAAGAAATAGACCATCTCCCAAAATGACAACTCCAGCAGAAAACCACTCTCAGGAAGTTCTCCTCTTTGCTAGCTACAATTTACAGTCACCTAGGGACCTTTGAAAAAACCAGTAACACAGCACCCACTCTGGACCAATTAAACCAGAATATCAGGGGGTGGCTAAAAGTGTTTTTAAAAGCTCCCCCAAGAGATTCTAATGTGAAGTCAGGGTTGAGAACCACTGTTTTAAGGAAATCTAAACCCTCTGTTATTACTTCATCCAGAGCTTTTGTTCATAATGGTCTGAAAAAGAATTCAGTCAACTTATTCAGTCAATTTGCAAACAGCCAGGAGGAGAGTAAGATAAATAGGACCCCTCAACTACTAAAAGGGGTATTAATTCTAAGTGCACTTAGCCCAGTATATTAGACAAAAATCAAGGCAAAAGGATTCCATTAGTGTTCTGGATAACAGTAACTTCAATTAATATATCAAATATGCCAACAACCAAGCTACTTCTATTTCTCAAACCCTAGATTTTACCATCTGTGAAATGGTGCCATGCTTTCTAATGGACTCGAGTCTAATTATTCCAGAAGAGCGACACTGAAAGAACTAAACCTTGAAACTAAAAGACCCACATGTATCAACTTTTTTAAAAAATTAAACAAAGATTACTTAAACTGAACTTTAAAAACTACAGAATTACTGGCAAAAAAAATCTTTTCATGCTTGTCTACAGAGTGTCAATACCACCATAAGAACTCTGAACTCACATGCCTACGTTTTTGTATTTGCCTACTTACAGTTTCATGGGAAAATGAAATAAAATAAGCTTCAAAATCAAATATGAAAATATCCTGTTGTGTTAATCAAAAATATCACTACAGGTCCACATGCTTTATTCAAAACAAACATGCTCCATTCAAAAATTTCAGAATTTTTAAGATTCCAAAAAGACAGTAGTGTCTCTACCTTTACAAGCCCCTGAGATCTAAAACAGCACCAATAATCAAAGAACTTAATATTCCAAATTAATACGCTATATTAATGATAGTTTTCTAAATGAGAAGAATAAAGACTGTAAGTAGCCTCTTAGTGATACAAATGACCAAATTATTTTTTCTGCAAAAACTTTCTTTCTCAGAGCTTCAGGTGAACCTACTAATTCTAAGATTTCTCTTTGAAATTCAAGACAGTGCAAATTGAATTTCATTACAAAGTCCTTATGATAAAAACATCCTTTTAAAAGCACTGTAATTCTAAAGAAACAACTCAATTATGTTAGATACACAAAAAGAGTCCAAGTGGTGTCCGCCAGTGTTCATGAAAATGATTAGAAGAGCATTTAAGCGTCCACCTTCGTTTTCACAGTGCAATTGTGAGCAAGGCCAAACACACACATCAACACCTGCACATTTACTGACTAAGGCAAGCCTGAAGCAGAGAGCCAGAGGTCAAGACGGAGCAAATCAACACCTTTCTATCTAGCAATGCAGAGACCACAGAGGACTTTGCAGCTAGGCTGACCAGGCTCCACCACAAAGGACAAAGTTACTTAAGCTGTCTAAACTCCAGCTTCTTCACAGAAGGGCAGAGATAACAGTAACAGTACCTACTTCATTGTGTTTTAAGAGAATTAAATAAAGTGACATCTGAATGCCATTAACTTAGAGTCATTATTAACTCCCTACCACTTTTCCAAAGACCACTTCTATGCTGTGAAGGAACTCATGTATCACTTGCCTGCAAAGTTATCAGGCAAATTTTATAATACAAAACCCACCAAGAAAACAGGGCTTTCAAACTTCAAAAATCCAGTGTAGATTAAAATGACTAATTTCTGAAATCAGCAGCTTCTCAAAACACATTCTAACCAACCCTACCTACTCTCCTGGTACCCTTTTGTCTGCCACACGGCCAGCTGCACACACAAAGGGATAAGTGAAAATAAACCACTATACTGAAAAGTGCACTTTTAACTCAAAATAAAATGACCAGAATTTTTGATAATAGGTTAGAGGCTTTGCAGATAAGGGAAACCATGACAGTATTAGGATTTCTTCATTTATATACGACCCCTGTCCAAAGAACCCAGACAATTCACACACTTAGGAAAAGGAGGCACAACAGTCCAGAAATCCGATTTTCGTCAACTGTCCACTGAATAAGTGGTAACCGGTAACTCTGGGCAGATTTTTGCACCTATTGGACATTTTTAAACTTACTATCAAACGTTCTACAAAATGGAATGCTTTGTTATTTACCTTAAATGCAACCTAATTCCATTATGTAACTCAAGAATTTTACATTTGGGCATTTGAGTCAGTCTTAAAACGCAACAAGCTCTCAGCTGAGTCAATGCTCCCCCAAAGGGTGTATAACCTGGACAGCCTAGACTTCCACCCCACCCGGCTTCAAAGAAGATCTCTAATCAAGTTAGCATAACAGCGTAGCTCCTGTGATATCGATGCCAATACCCCCCAAAAAACCTACAAGTTACTGTTAAAATAACCTATTAGGCCCCCGGCAGGCAGTTCCATCAGCTTTAGAGAGATCACTTACCGTATATCCTAGGACAGCGCACCATAAAATAACCCCGGGAAGGAATCTATGTTAGTTAGTTGGTGCTCTAATCCCAGGTGTTTAACGTGGGGGGGGGTGGGGGGGGGGGAGATTCAGGACTGAAAGCAGATGGACCAGCTGGCTACCTGGCAAGGCTACCTGCAGAGGATGAACTACCTCCAAGACTCAATCCTTCATGCTCGCACTTTTTTTTTTTTTCCGCCATCAACAGGAAACTCCAAAGAGAAGGAAATAGAGAACAGGCTCTTTTTTTTTTTTTTTTTGCAAAGGGTTAGGATAACGGCATTGCTTCCAACCCCAACCCCACAGTGTTAGTGAGCAAAGGAAAAAGCAACAGGGGGGAAAGGGCCGCCGCGGGCGGGGGTGGGGTGAGGGGGGGCAGGTGAGGGGGGGGGGCAGGTGAGCCCCGCTGGGAGCCCCAAGCGCGACGGTGCCCTAAACGGGGATGCGAGGGCAGAGGGAGCCTCGGGGGCTCGGAGTGGCCGCGGGCACGTCCGGCTTCCTCCCCGACCCCCATCCTCCCCATCCCCATCTCGCTCCCTCCAGACGGAAAAATGACCTATACGATCCGAGGCAGGGAAGACAAAGAGGCAGGAGGAGGCTGCAAGGGGCGCCCGGAACAATGGGTGCGAGCGGGCGAAGCGAAACTCCTGAAAAAAGACAATGAGACGCGGGGCGGAGCGGAGCGCGGAGCGCGGAGCCCGGAGCGGAGCCGGGAGCGCGGAGCCGGGAGCGCGGAGCCCGGAGCGCGGAGCCCGGAGCGGAGCCCGGAGCCCGGAGCCCGGGGCCGCCGACGCCTCTGCACCGGGCGGGCGGCTGCACCCCGACGCTGGGGGCTGGGCCGGGCGGGGGCGGCGCGGCCCACCGGCACCGGCGGGGCCTGCGCGGGGCCGCGGGCAGCGGCCGGCAGGACTCACCGGCGTTCTGGTCCCGGGGCCAGAGGTAGTAGGTGGCCGGGATCACGATGAGCCCCACGAAGGAGGTGAGGAAGTAGAAGAAGGTGTTCCCGCTGTCATCGTACTGGAACTGCTGTCCCGCCATGGCACCCCCCCCTCCGCCTCGCTCCGCTCACCGCCGCCGCCGCCACCACCCCGCCGCTCTGCGCCCCGGCCCCAGCGCCCCGGCCCTGTGTGGCGTAGCTCGGACGCCGCCGCCGCCGCCGCCGCCTCTCCTCCCCGCCCCCACGCTACTCTCACGGACACGCCGCCGCCGCCGCCGCTGCTGCCGTCGCCACCTCTCGCGAGAAGACAGAGTTCCCGCCCCGCTCGGCTTTTCCCTCCCTCTGCCTCTCCCCGGCGCACTCGCTAAGGGAGACGTGGCGCGCGCAGCCGTGGAACTCCGCGAGGCCCCGCCCTTGACTCCGCCCCCAGGGCGCGGCCACGCCCCCTTGCTCTTCCGTGGCTCCTCCCCCCTCCGGAGCCCCGCCCCCAGCCTTGGAGCTCACCGGCTCTCCCCGCCCTTTCTCTTCCGCCTGCTTTCTGAGCGATCCAGCGGTGTCGGGGGGCAGGGGGCTTTTTAGGGGGTTCCGGCAAAGACCCGCGGAGCAGTGGGTGCACGCGGCTCACCTGGCTGCGCCCGGATCCGCAGCTCTTCCGTGCAGAGCTGAGGCTTCCTTGCCTCTCCCTTCTCCCATCCTTACCTCACCTTGTCCTGCCCTCTCGCTTATTTAATTTCCCTGGTCGACGATAACATTTCTTTAGGTTCCAGGTCGGTTCCTCCAGTCCCCACATTTTGAAAACGAGGGTCATTCAGAGTTGGGCGGCGCAGGGGGGTTTTGTTGGCAAAGTAATGTTTGCTACTAAAAGACTGAGGTCTGCACTGAGCCCATTTTGCAGATGGAGCTTCCCCAGGCGGACAGAGACGGTGACCTACCCATCCCAGAGGCAACACGTTGTAGACACCAGGTCACCAGTGTCTTCTTTGACCTCTTTTGCTTTATATAATTTAATCGTCAGTAAAGGGATGTCTGGGTTGCTCAGTGGTTGAGCGTCTGCCTTCGGCTCAGGGAGTGATCCGAGTCCGGACAGGGTTGCCCGCCTCTCTATCTCTCTGCCTCTCTCTGTGTGTCTGTCGTGAATAAATAAATAAATAAATAAATAAATAAATAAATAAATAAATAAGTCTTTTAAAGAAGAATAATGATAATAGTCAGTAAACCCCTTGGAGTACATCAGTGCATGCTCCCTCTCCAGATGAGGAAATTGAGGCTTAGAGAGATCGCCTAAAGTCATGCACAGTAAAAAAAAAAAAAAAAAAAAAAAAGAAAAAAAAAAAAGAAAAAAAGAAAGAAAACAGAAAAAAAGGTCTGGGGATTCAAACCCAGATTACTCTGATGCCACAAAGCCAGTGCCCTTAGCCACCACCTCGTCTTGGGCCTCACATTGCCCTCAGAGTGGCTGGCACTCCTTGGGAGGTGTGGGCATGGTCTGTGCTTGGAGAGGGACAGCTAGGGAAGCAGTCACTGTCAGGAGCCTCTCTCTTGGCTGCCTGTTGAGGTCCCAGAGGCCCGAACCAGCTGAGCTAGGACAGAGGGCTGGTGCCCTGATCTGGGAATGACCCCCCAGGGTCCCACTGTAGCCCTGGCCAGAGGCCTATCCCAGTGTCTCCATCTCCCCTCTAGGGATCAAAAGGAAAGACCCACCCAACCTACCTCACAGACTGGTTGTGAAGATTAAAGAGAATGATAGTGAAAATGCTTTGAAAAATGTAATAAGCAGGGGCTCCTGGGTGGCTCAGTCCGTTAAGCATCTATCTGCCTTCAGCTCAGATCATGATCCCCGGGGCCAGTGGGGAGCCTGCTTCTCCCTCTTCCCCCTGCTTGTGTGCTCTCTTGCTCTCTTGCTCTCTCTCAAATAAATAAAATATTTTTTAAAAAAGAGAGAGAGAAAGAAGGAAAAATGTAATAAGCGAATACCACACATTGCACTATTTTTTAAAATGTGTTTTAAGACTACAATCTATTTACTAACTTCCTTTCAATATGCTTTCACATGTCTTTTATTTTGTGTCCTCAAAACTAGCTTTTATCATAACTGGTAAAGCTTTTCTTCATAATGGATTATTTTCACGTGGAATGTCTCTTCCTTTTCAAGTATCCTACCTACCCATTTTGAAAAGGAAATTTTAAAAAATCATCTTCTCTGCATTTCCTTCCTCATTTTTTTTCTGTATAAAGTTTTCAAGGCTGTTTTAGAGGGGAAAAAATAAAAGAGATGTGAGGGGAAGAGGACTGAACTGTGAAGTCAGCACAGCATTCTGATTACCCCAACTCAGATATGCCCAGAACAATTTGCCTTGCTTCAGAAACAAATTAGCCATAAAATTGGCTCAACTGAAGTGGGTAGGTTCCTGAAGTTTTTTTTTTTTTGTTTATCTTGAATTTGTTATTAAGTCTTCCCAGGTTTTCATAATGCTGAACAAGTTATTTTTTATTACTCTGATTATACGTTTTACTCAGCATTTGTGCAAAGATAATACATCAGTTTTATAACCTTGTGACAATATAAATTATTGATGATAAATATCTTCCTTCTGACTTTTTTCCTGCAGGAGTAATCTTTTCACTGCAGCTTTGGGTGTTTGCATAAGAGTGGCTTGAACAAAACTGAAGTATGAAATAACATTTTGAATGAATCATATTTATTTGCTAACCTCCAGACCAATCTAAAACATGCATTTTTTTAAGCAAATTAAAGAATGTGAAGGGAGGTGTTGGACAGATATTAGGGCTTGATTACGCTCAACTCTGAAATCATGAAAACAACTTTAAAGAAGGATTGAAGGCTGTGGTTTGTCCTTTAGGATTGGGAGCAGGTCTGTATTTTGCCTCCTCTCTTTTCATAAGTATCATCTGTTTTTAAAGATATAAAGACATTTTATCCTAGAACTTAACGATAAGTTAAGAACTTAAGAACACAAATAAAGTCGGATCACTCAAATATTCTCCAAAACAAATCTGAACTATACCTTTAATTAATCACAATTTCTGATTCAGGGTATTTTCAAATTAACACAGTAGTTTCTTTCAAAGGACTATTTTAATGAAACATTTAATAATAGTAAGTGAATATGGTGGAACCAGATCTACATACACATTTTGTTCTTAATCTAATAGCATGTTTTTAAAAGGCATTTTTGTATTATCTATGTCTGTAAATTAATATTTTAATCAGGGATCCCTGGGTGGCGCAGTGGTTCGGCGCTTGCCTTTGGCCCAGGGCGCGACCCTGGAGACCCGGGATCGAGTCCCACATCGGGCTCCCGGTGCATGGAGCCTGCTTCTCCCTCTGCCTGTGTCTCTGCCTCTCTCTCTCTCTCTGTGACTATCATAAATAAATAAAAATTCTTTAAAAAAAAAAATTTTTAATCAACTTCATTTCGACTGCTAGGTAGGTAATTCCTCTCAAGTACAGAAAGCCTGACTATTTTTAGGTTCTTCTTAATAATTTACTTTTTCCTTACTTTTCCTTTATGTGGCCGTAATCAATATTACTTAATTTTCCATTTAATGGAATTAGCCTCAAAGAGACTGGAAAGACCCAAATTATTAGGTAGGTACATGCAATTATTTCTAGTCATTTCTCCCTCCCCCTACCCTGTAATAATCTTCACTGCCAAAGCCTATCAAATCATCTTTAATGTTAAACTCCTTATTACTTTGTTTCAGAGTTAGAATGTTCTTCCATTAAGAGCTAAATTCAAGCATCTAGGTGGCTTAGTGGGTTAAGTCTCCAACTCTTGATTTCAGCTCATGATCTCAGGGTCATGTGATTGAGCCCCACATGGGGCTCCATGTCCAGCCGGGAGTCTGCTTGAGATTCTTTCCCTCTGCTGCTCCCTGTGTTCTCTCGCTAAAATAAATAAATATATTTTTTTAAAGAGCTGTATCTCTTCTAATACAAATTAACCAATTCGTTTTTATTTGTCCTTAATAGACATGAGGTTACCCCCTTAGTAATGGCAATAGTAACATCAACAAAGTAACATTTGTACCAGACTTACAATTTACAAAAAGCACCCACCACATTATTACAGTTAAAATTTCAGATCATGGCCTACACATTGGAAATTTGACTAGATAAAAGGTATCAAACTATTTTAATCCTTTCATTCCCTACCCCTGTAAGAACCTTAGTATGCAATGAAACCCCAGTCTTACACTTGGAGAGAATGCGAAGGGATGTGTGGAAAGACATTAGGACTTGATTATGCTTAACTCCAAAACCATGAAAACAACTTTTTTTAAAGATTTATTTATGAAAAAAAAAAAAGATTTATTTATGAGAGAGAGAGAGAGAGAAAGCATGAGAGAGTGAGAAAGAGCATGATTCCAGGGGAGAGGCAGAGAGAGAAGCAGACTCCCCACTGCTCCCCCAGGAACCCAGGACCTTGACCTGAGCAGACACTTAACAGACTGAGCCACCCAGGCACCCCATGAAAATTATTTTATTTTATTTTATTTTTTTGAAGACAATTTTAAAAGAGAAATAGAGGGCAGTGGTTTTTAAGTGTTAGGAGTAGGTCTCTTTTTTGACTTCTCTCTTTTCATGAGTATGTTGGACTTGTCAATATTCTTACTCTACCCCTACTTTTGTGATTACAAAGCTGAGAATTTATTGCACTAAAACCAGTTGTCAATGATGTATCAAGAAACTCAGGTCAGGGGCACCTGGGTGGCTCAATGGTTGAGCATCAGGTCATGATCGCCTGCTTCTCCCTCTGCCTATGGTCTTTGCCTCTCTCTCTCTCTGAGTCTCTCATGAATAAATAAACAAAATCTTAAAAAAAAACACTTCAAAGTCATTTCTTTATTAATTAATTACCAACATATCCAAATTTCTTGATTAAAAAAGATAATGATTGACATTGCCCAGTAAGCCATAAAATAGCTCTGGATGAAATTTCCCACCTTATTCTTCTTGGAAGAATGGCCCTATGTAGACAGAAGAGTTCATTATGGGCAAATATCAAAGGCATATACTTGAGTAGGAAGAAAAAAATCTCAGTAGAGATCAGGACTTCAGGAAAAACATAAATCATCTTTCTGAAAAGCAAATATTTGTGGGTCCTAACGCATATAAGATTGGAGGACCCTAATTAGAAAGAAGAATATAAAATTATGATTATAAAATTAGGCACAAAAGTCAATATTTGCTTTGGACTTTGGGTGATAATGATGTGTTAACTAACATAGGTCCATTAGTTGTAACAAAGATTCGCCTCTATGAGGGATGTAGATATGAGGGAGGGGCCATACATGAGTGGGGGCAGAAATTACATGAGGAATCTCTGTACCTTCCATTTCATTATTCTTTGAACCTAAATCTGCTCTTAATAATAAAGTATGCTAAAGATAGTTAATATTTATAATAATTATAATTGCTATAGGGTTGTGTACTATAAACAAAAGAACTCTGATAAACTCTATTTTCATGATTTCCATCAGGATTTTTTAAAACTATGGTACATTTGGGGGAACCTGGATGGCTCAGCAGTTGAGTGACTGCCTTCATTGGCTCAGATAGTGATCCTGGGGCCCTGGGGTCTAGTTCTGCATCAGACTACCCATGGGGATCCTGCTTCTCCCTCTGCCTATGTCTCTGCCTCTCTTTATGTGTTTCTCATGAATAAATAAATAAAACTTAAAAAAAACTATGGTACATTTATAAATGTATACATTGCATATTGAATATATTCCTACTAAGAGAGATTTTCCTTTTTGATAAGCCTCAATGAGAACCAAATCTTCTGCCCACAATTTTAACACGTACTGAGTGGAAGAATTTTGCACAGAATAGTTTCTTGTTCTGTATATTTCAAACTATGTTTCTCCTCTACTACCTACTTACTTCAGGTACTGGGCCTCCTGGGATATATTCATATCTTGAATCAAGATGTATCCCTCTTTCATGTGACAATAGGGCATGACTGCCTAGAAGGAGTATTCCTGAAGGTGGTAACAACTATACACAGAACTCTACACTACATAAAAATACCTCCCTAACTCCAAAATGAATATATACCCTAACCTCCAAATATACAGATTATTATAAAGAAGAAATTCAGTCATTCAACGTTTAACATTCACAGAGCTCACACACTATTAGCCAGTGTGGGGAATGTAAGTGTGGGAAGCTTAAGACAGAGTCTCTGACCTCCAGAAATTCACCTACAATTTTAATGAAGTGGGCATACTATCTCAATAAGTAGTAAAAACCCAAGGAAGGGACTGACAAATGCAATAAGAGGTATACTGATAAAAATATTTACAAAGTTCATAGCAAAGAGGCATTTGTTTTGTCAGAGAACATCAGAGATCTTCAAGGAAGAGATGGCAATTGAGGTAGGCCTTGAAACTTAAATAGAAATTGAATTTAAAAAATCCAGATGGAGTCAGCTCAAAGAACATTTGGAGAATACCATAAAGTCCAGTCTGTGAATGGGACTAACAGAGTTGAAAAAAATACTTTTAAGTCAGGCTTCCAGTTTCCAAGCTACATACTAGCAATATTGCTTTTAAAATGAACTTTGTTGAAGGAGTGCATGAGTGGGAGACATTGCAATCCCCTTGGGATGCCTTAAAGAAAGAGAAAAAAGGAATGGTTTGAACTAACATGGTTTAAGGACAGTCCTGCAGGAAACAAGAGGGCGAACTAGGCCACCATTTCTATTATTTTCTTCTTTCTTCTTTACCCAGAATATAGTTTCCACTCTTTGATATCAATCAAATCTTCTTAAGATCTAATACAAAAGTTGTGTCCCCAAAAAGACTTCTTTGACATGCCTTACCTCACTTGGCTGGCTCTTCAATTTCACATCCTGTTCCCCCCTCTACTTCCAATCTTGCTGCCCACTCTGTCATTCCTCACATCTGTTCTCTACACAAGAGCCAGTAATCCTTTTTTCCCCCTTCTTTTAACTTTTGATTTTGAAATAATTATAGATTCACAAGAAGTTGCAAAAATAGTAGAGAGAGGCCATGTTCCCTTCACTCAGCCTCCTCCAGTGGTAACATCTTATATAACTAAAGTACAGTATCAAAATCAGAAAATTGTCACTGATACCACCTACAGATCTTATTCAGATTTCACCAGTTTTACATATACACCTGGGTGTGTATGTGTGTAAGATCTCTCAAAAACCTCTGAGATCATTTAAAAGCCTCCTTTCCTCAAAATCCTCCACAGTCTTTGTAACTTACTAGAAAGGAAGCCAAGGGTTTGGATCTGCAAGGTCCTAAGTCAACTGCCCTCCCCCCCCACCTCTCTGGGGTTCATTGCTCCCACTGCCCCCTCATTAACTTATTCCAGTCACACTTGGCTTCCTTTCTGTCCTCAGGGCCTTTGCACATAGTGTTTTTCTGCCTGGAATATTCTTTCCCCCCAGCTATCCCAGTGGTCCCCTTCAAAGCCCTCATCATTCAGGTCTCTGCTTAAATATTACTTCTTCAGTAGACGCCTTACCTGATCTCATAAAGTAGCATCTGGGGCGCCTGGGTAGCTCAGTTGTTTGGGCAACTGACTCTTGATTTCAGCTCAGGTCTTGATCTCAGGGTTGTGAGACTGAGCCCGTCGTTGAGCCCCCACTTTGGGCTCCACGCTGGGTATGGAGCTTACTTAATTTAAAAAAAAAAAAAGTAGCCTCCTCCTTCATTTTCTATCTCCTTGTTTGCTTTTATTTTTCTTCAGGACATTTCTCACCAAGTGACATACTCTATACTGATTTGTTTTTCTTTATTGAATTTCTTCCCCCACTCCTCCACGAAATTGTTTTTATTTTTATTTTTATCTTAAATTTTATTTTTAAGTAATCTCGACATCCAGTGTGGGGTGCAAACCCACAACCCCAAGATCAAAAGTCACATGCTCTACTGGCTGAGCCAGCCAGATGCCCCTATAATTGTTTTTGTTATAGTCTATCCTTTTACATGCTATGTAAATTCATGTTAATTGTTACAGTCTCAGAAACTGTATTTTCTGCTTAAATTTGAGCAAAAGCCTGGTCAAAACCTTCCATTTAAAACAAGTTTCCCTGACTCTTTTTTCCCTTTCCTTCTTTTCCGGTTTCTCCCCCACCTTATCTGGTTCACACTATGGAATAGCAGATCACACAGATAATGGGAAGTAGTGTATATTGTGGGATTTTTGCATTTGTATAGGGAGGGGGCTTAAGTCATACAGTTGTGCCCAATTGGTGGGTCTGGGTCACAGCCATGCCACAGTTGCAGAGGAGACTGGGAAAGTGAGTTTGGTGAGATGAGAAAGTGAGTATCTTCTATGGTGAGTTAAAGGTTCTGCCTCATGTGGTGAGAGATTCCCAAACTTTGGAAGGGGCACAGATGCCACTAAGAATGTCAGTGGTCCGTGGAAACTGGGCAGTTAAATGGTGAGATCCTCTAGACATTACTTCCTGGGCTGTAGTTAGCATCTGTCTGAAACCCTTAATTGAAAGAAGAAGATATTAGAAGTTTGACCTCACAGGGATCCCTGGGTGGCGCAGCGGTTTAGCGCCTGCCTTTGGCCCAGGGCGCGATCCTGGAGACCCGGGATCGAATCCCACGTCAGGCTCCCGGTGCATGGAGCCTGCTTCTCCCTCTGCCTGTGTCTCTGCCTCTCTCTCTCTCTCTCTCTCTCTCTCTCTGTGTGTGTGACTATCATAAATAAATAAAAAATTAAAAAAAATCATTAAAGTTACTTCTTTAAAAAAAAAAAAAAGTTTGACCTCACTCAGTTGCTAAGGTTGGCAACCTTTGCATGGCAGCCTAAGACCAGCACAAGCAGCTGGATGGGAGCTTGCTTTGTTCCTGGGCTACCTAGGGGTGAGCAGTTATGGTCACTATGGGGTCCCCAGCTCTCATGGCCCACTTAGATTAGCACAGACTCAAGGTAGCCACCCTTGAGCTGAAGATATTTCAGCATGAGTGAGCATTTCCAGTCCACCAAAAGCACATTTCTATAGGTTATCCCCGCCAACACTAACTACTCAGAGGAAGGGAAACTTTGACTTGTAGGCCGCTTAGATTCATCCCTCATTTTAGCTTCTGATTCATGGGACAAGTTGGCAAGAGACCTTAAGTGTTAAGTTAACTTGTTACCCTGCTTTGATAGGTGATGAGATAGACTAGACCTCTATGACAATAGAGCTGTAACACATAACCTTGCCAGCAACTAATCCAGGAATTCAAAACACAACTTCTTCAGCCATCAGCTCAGAACATCAGGTCTAGGTCAACTGCCAGCTTTCCAGTTTTTTGCCCTCATGTTCAAATTGGGATCAACCAGCCAAATACCAGGCCTAAGCCCATCACGCAGGATGACCCGCTCCAAGTTAGCCTGTCTCCTCCATCTCCATGCCAACAACCTATGGTCAGAGCACACGTGAAGCTTTCTTCTTTGCACTGCAAAGCTTCCCCATTCCCCTGCCTGGCTTTAAGTCTCTGCCAGATGCAAGTGATGGTGGCAGATTCCCTTGCTGTAGCAAGCTCTGAATAAATAGCCTCTGCTTGTCCTCATTTGGATCATCTTCATTTGTTTCCACACTAGGTAAATGCTACATGAATTACTTTTAACAGTTGTTAGGTATAGTATTACCCACTAGTAGCCTAGCATACATGTCTTAATTATCTGCCAAGTGCCTACATCTCCTCTCACCAAAACTCTGGGGAAACCAACTAAACAACCTGAGAAGGCAGCTCGTTGTTTGAAATCTGAGCTAGGACCACAGAAATAAAAAGCCTTGTTATAACGGAAAGAATGTTCTTCCTTAGCAGGGATTACTGATTTGATCCTTATAATGAGCCCTTCTGCATACCTATTTCCATGACATTCTCTGTTCACATGCATGAGAGCTACCAAACCTTGAACCATATATATAGCTGTGCTTTTCAAGCTATCTTTGACCATTCTTCATAGCAAAAAAATATATTTTACAGTACAGCTCATCCTATTACTGGGGGGAAAAAGTCAGAAAAGAGAACTTGACTCTCACCCTGTGCAATGTGCCGTGTTATTTTTCTATCTTACCCTATAAAGTTGTTCATATTAAATATAAGCAAAGTGTACTTATTTTTATATAAACTGCTTTCTTAAAGAAATACCCAACTGCAGTCTGGAAGCTTTCTGAAGATGGATAGGGATACTTGGCCACAGAATACACATAAGGCCCCCTTTGACAATAAGTGTATTCTTGAAAATATTTTGTCTCGTTTGTGCTGGGGAAGGTGTCATTTAAAGTACTCCTCTGGGACAGTTCTCAAACTTCAGTTGCAAAAGAATCACCTGGAAGGCTTATTAAAACACAGATTGGTAGGCCTCATACCCAGAGTTTCTGATTCGGGCTGTACAGGGTGGCCTAAAAATTTGCATTTCTCATGAGTTCCCAGGTGATGCTGATTCTGCTAGTCTGGGAACCACACTGCTCTAATGAATCATATCTGTAAATCAAATCACCCTTTTGTGCAATGAATAACCACTTCCTAATTTACCTATTTGTTAAATGTCAAGTCTACTGAAGCAAAGTATACAAAGTATGGTGTAGTGGTTGGATGTGTGTATCATTCGGGTATGAGCAGGAGGTCAAAAGTCAGGAATTAAGGAAGATAGTCTGCTTGCTGATTCCTTCTTCCAGCCACTCTGGTGCTCCTTTTCAGAGCCATTTTACCACTCAATAATTTATTTAACAAATATTTGAGACTCTGTGCCAAGAGCTGTGCTAGACTCTAGATTACAGTCAGCCTGAGAATTTTATAAGAAAACATTTTCCTTTAGAAAGCTGTAGAACGATGCCAAGACCATTTTTCTATGCTTTTAAGCCCAATTAGTTCCTGACAGGTGAAGGTCAGTTACCCTTCCAGAAATGAGAAGATGAGAAAAGCAGGCAACTGCCACAGATTTTAGAGTTTCTAATCCACTGGTCTTTGGAAGCAGTGTCTTCCAGATCTCCTCTATGAGGAGTTGCACAGCACCTGGGTGCTGGTTAAAATTATAGTTCCTGGGCCCTTGCTGATTCTGACTCAGTGAGTTGGAGTAAGGCCTGATTATTGTATTTTTAGCAGTAACTCCAGGTAAGTCTTTAAATCAAGTATGGGAAACCCTGTGTTAAGCTACCTTAGAATTCAATACAGATTTTAGAATTATATTAACTGAAAAAAGAACATATTTACAGTAGTTCAGTGGTCCTCAAACTTTGGTGCATATAAGAGCCACTTGGGGAACTTAAGAAATTTCCGATGTGTAAGCCATTCTCTATACCAGTTATATCAGAATATTTCTTCCCACCTCCCACTGTGATTCTAATCGGCAGCTATATTTTAGAATGACTACTATCATTTATAAAAGTTAAGCTCCTCTTCATATTGAAGCACCTAGTTGCCTCCAATCACCATGAAAACCTGCAACGTGCTTAAGTGTTAGAGGCTTAAATGTTGGGGTAGGTTATACCCTATCAAGTAATTTGAGGGCTGTTGAACTGCTGAGCAGCAGTGTTTTAGCTTTAGAAAGCTCTGTACTGAATCAGGAACAACCTCAAAAAGTTTGATGGCTTCAGAGATTCTGCTCAAAGCTGTAGACTAGTGCCTCTCAAAATCTAGTGTGCATATGGATCCCTGGGGACCTTATTAAAATGAAGGTTCTAATGAAGTCTGAGGTGGGATCTGTGATTCCTCATTTCTTTTTTCTTTTTTTAAGATTTTATTTATTTATTTGAGAGAGAGAAACAGAGAGTACAAGGTGGGGGGAAGGGCAGAGGGAAAGGGAGAAGTAGACTTCTCACTGAGCGGGGAACCCAGTGGGGCTCCCAGGACCCTGAGATCATGATCTGAGCCAAAGTCAGACTGAGCCACCCAGGGGCCCCTGTGATTCCTCATTTCTAACAAACTCCAGGTGATAACTTATGTGGCTGGACCATGAACTACACTTTGAGTAGCAAAGTTGTAGAACTCCCCCCACCCACCCAAATTTACTGTCAGTAGATAAAAACTGCAAAAGTATATAGTGACGGCTAAGATCGAAGAGACTGGCCATGTAGGCAAGATACCATATGCCTACTGAACATCATAAAAGGAGTGCTTTAGGAAACAAAAGTAGGAAGAACTGTAGACCAAACTGATGAGATAGATTTGACACAATCAAAGTTAAAGAATGTGTGCAATACTGGAAGATATGGCAGGAAGTGTAGATAGAGAAAAGCAGACTAGTGTAGAAGGGAAGAGTTTGGGCTTCCAATCAGCTTACAATTCAAAACCTGGCTTCCTGTTCACTACCTATGTGATCTTAGGCAAATGGCTTAACTTCATCTGTAAAATGGGAATAACTTTTTCCCATGTATGCTTAGTCAATGAAAGGTGCCCAACCTAGGGCCTGACAACAACAGGTCATCAATAAATGATTGCCATCAGTGTATCAATGTAGCCTCAGTGTCTACTTCCCCAGATTTAGGTTCATTCATACAATTTTTTGGATGGCTCTCCATCCCCTCTTGGCATGCTGTAGGAATCCAGCTTCATGCGGACATTGCACAAGTGACCAGGGGAGCTCTCCTGTGTGCCCGTTTTGGATTTGCAAATTGCTCTCCTCTATGGCTAATTAGGTTACAACCCTGCAGGTTCAGACTACAACGGAATCCAGAGAGGCCATTGCCCAGCCTTCACCACCATTGTTGCCACTGCTTAAATGCTAGAGCCTTTGCATCTGATTGTTGGAGTCCATGATGTCATTGCTCTTGCAAGAAGAATATACCTCAGTATTACTATGTTGTTGGTGATGGCTGTAGAGTGTTCTCTGAAGTTGGGGGTGGGGGATAGAAGAGCCAATGGAGAAGTCCACAGAAAGGATTCTTGAGTGGCCAAGAATCACAGAGCCTTCCATTCATATACGAGAAAAGGCATTTTTCTCCCCAGAGCACACAGGGTCAATCTCCACTCTATCCAGAACTGCTCATATGAACGAACTCCTTGATGCTAAAGCCTTATTGTTGATAACAGGAATGTTTGCTGAGAACTTTACATTCATTAATTCATTTCATTCCCAAACAACTCTGTGAAGTAGCTACTAGAACGGCACCCAATTTCAACGTGAGGAAAAGGAGGTTTAGAGGGATGGAGAAACGTACCCAGGGACACACACAGGGAGTAAGCAGTGGAAGTGAGTTTGGAATCCAGGCAGTTGGAATCCAGGACAGGAACGTTCCTCTTTGCATCTGCTCCCTACCCTGCTCCCTGCACCAGATTCCCCTTACTTACCAACATGTTATCCCAGCTTCCACCTGGGGCCCCAGTCAGTCGGACTTATCTATATATGTCTTTACCCCAATTGTGGACAGGGTTCAAGTGTTTTACCCAAAGGGCTCCTCAGTCCTGATACATGTCAGTAAATGGAAATAGCTACACAGTAAAGAAGGCCATCAGGTTCCACTCTCCTAGAGCATCTGAATCTTAGGTCTGTTCCAGCAAAGTCCCCCAGTTATGGGATTAAGATGATATTGATGGAATCAGTTTGTAAAGGGCTTTGAAGATCAGAATAAGGAATCTGGACTTTAACCTATAGTCAAATTCTAAGACTATCAATATAATGTCAGGGGGTAAGGAGATTTCTAAAAAGGGCAAAAGGAATGAAAAATTTAATCTCCGTTTCATTTGTTCAGGCTGTCAATGACTCAGATTTGGGTTCCAAAACTAGTGATGAGGGCAGCCCAAGTGCTTCAGATAGAAAGTTCCACAATAAAAAAATATAAGAACAAGTGAATAGCTGTCAGACTATTATTAACTGTAATACATACAGGGTTACAACTGCAGTGACCCACCCCTGACCTGCAGGTATCAGATGAAGGTGTCCCAAACTGGAACTAGGCAGGAAGAGAGAACAAGGAGAGGAGAGGAGATTGAAACACACCCCCGAACCCTTGCTATGTTAACAGGAATGTACATCTCTAAGATGAAGTTATAAGATGTGAGGCTTCCCAAAGTATTTGACCATTTCTCCCTTAAAAAAGAAAAACCAGGCATCACAAGGGTCTGCAGAAACACATTTTGGGAAATCCTGGTCTTGTAGGTATAGCACGGTGGCTGCCACCGATGGATGGCTTTAAGAAAAGCACTTTCAGTGGAATAGTTGGGGTAGGGAAGTGTAGGGATTAGAAGGTAAAGGAGAGACAGGGACAAGTGAAGGTGCTCTGCCTCTGGACTACCCTGTCAGGAAGAGAAGGAGCAGGATTGAGAGCCGCAGGAAGGGGCACAGGATGGAGGTGTGCACAATATCAAGGGAGAATCGATGGTTGCATCTTTTTTTCTTTTTAAATATAGACGACTTGGCCATGTTCATCTAACATGCTCTCAGCCTCTCTGTTTTCTTTCCCTCATAGGATGCATCTAGCTACTTTTCTAGGTGGAACATAAGAGAAATCACTCCTGCTGCCCTCCTCTGGGGCGAGGCTCCCTGGTCAGCTGTGAGGTTCCTATGCCGGACGTGAAGGGGCCTGAGTCCTCTGTTCCAGATACAGACTTGCCTTCAATCCCTACAGAAAATTTAAACAGTAGTTTATTCAAAGGTTCAGGAAAGAGGTCCAGAGCCAAGCTTTATGGTAGATGGGAGATAAGGAGGAGGTTGGTTAAGATCCTCAGGCCCCTAACCAGACACTTTGCTCCAAGGCACCATTCACAAACCAAATCCCCAGTGTGAGGTTTCTGAAATCCTACAGTCTCAAAGCTGCTGGCTTTGGCCTTCAATGGCCAGGGAAGGGCCGATCTCTGGTCCCGTGGATGAAGTGAAGAATAAATGCTACTATCCGTTCTTAATAGATCTTACATTCAAGGATTGTTGCCAATGCCCTCTGACCTCGAGCATCTAAAATCAAGCACATCTCATCACTTTGAAGAATGATGTTCAAACCCTGGGTAGTCACCCTAAGAAATCCAGATTTCTCTTAGTAACTACACTCTGATTCTATCTTGAGAGCTAATGACTTGGTCTCATTCAGTTAAGAAGGTAAGCCCCTCTTCCCTGTGCTAATTAAGAGGTGGTTTCTCCCTAATTCCTGGAGTCTGTATGTGAGGTTGTCAGTGCCTGGAAAAGTTAGGGAATGGGAAAAGATGTGGAGAAGGAAGGAACCCATAGAGTAAGTGGAATCAAAGATACAGAAGAAAGGATCATCTGAACATTTATTTAGGAATGCTAAACTGGTTTTTAACTCTAATAATTAATATAGTTTTATAAATATGCTTGGCAAGAAAAATACTAGAATTTATTATCCCAAGAGATGAAAATACAAAACTTTAAAAATGGGTACTAGTTCTGAATATACCATTAACTAACTTTGTGACCTTGGGCAAGTCACTTTACTTTGCACTTCACAGCTGTGTGTCTTTGTTTTTGTCTAAGAGTGATATGATACTACACGTGTTATGTCCCTCACGGGGATGCCATGGAGGTCGAACTAGATTACATTAAAATAGTTATAATTACTTACATTTGCATAGTACTTTATCATCCACAAAGCACTTCTGCATATATTATTCCATTTGCATGAAAGAGCTTTGGAAAGTTATAAAGTGCTGTAAAAGGACAAACTTGGGTTTGAACACCAGCTCCATTTCCCTCCACTTAAATTTTCTCATCAGTAAAATGAGGATAATAGTAGTATCTACCCCAAAGGTGATTAAGAGGGTCAAATAACATGCACATCGAAGCTCAGTGCCATACAGGAGAAATACTGACAAAAATTCATTGTGTTTGGGTTTCTGTGCATATGTCACCCCCTGAAGGCCTTCCCAGGCCTCTCATTTAAAACAGTCCCTCCATCTTCTATCTCTTTCTAGCCCTTGCCCTTCTTTCTTTCTCTGAGTAACACTTAGCACTATCTGAAATCATATTGACTTATTTGCTTACTGCCTGCCTCCCCATTAGAATAGAATCTCCATGAAGACAGATTTTGTGTTTCTCTGTATCCCAAGCATTTAGACTGCAGTAGGTGCTCAACAACTACTTGTGAAGTGAATGAAGTGAGGGCTTATAATTGTTATCCTTATCTTTCCCTAGGACCCCTCTCACTTTGCCCTTTCCCATATAGCTCCGGGCATAGGACCACTCTGCTTCAGGAATGATCCCACCCTACCCCCCGCTCACCCCCTTTTGGAACAACAGCTGTCCTGAGATATAATTCATATGCCATAAAATTCATCCTATTAAAGTGTACAATTCAATGGTTTTCATATAGCCTCAGAGTTGTGCAACCATCATGACTACCTAATTTCAGAACACGTCATCATCCCAAAAAGAAATCCTATATCCAGTAGCAGCCACTGGTATTATCCCTCATCTCCCCCCATCCTGCATCAACCCCTATAACCTCTGTTCTATCTCTATGAATCTGCCTCTCCTGGATATTTCATATAAACACAATTACATGACGTGGTCCTTCATGACAGGCTTCTTTCAATTTGTACAGTGTTTTCAAGGTTCATCCACTTTGTAGCCTGAAATAGTACTCTTCATGCTTTTTTGTGGCTGAATAATATTCTAGAACATGGCCATTCCATGTTTTGTTTATCCAATGTTTTGTTTATTCCATGTTTGACAGACATTTGGGTTCTTTCTACTGTTTAACTGAGTCATGCTGTTATGAGCACTCGTGGACAGGTTTTTTGTGTGGAGGTATGCCTCCCGTTCTCTCGAGCATGTACCTACGAGCTGAACTGTTAGGTCATCTTATTAACTATGTTTAATGTTTTGAGGAACTGCCAAACTGTTTTCCAAAGTGGCTGCACCATTTACACTGCCACCAGCATTGGATGGCGGTGAGCCAGTATGAGGGTCACAATTTCTTCACATCCTCATCAACATTTGTTATTGTCTATCTTTTTTATTTTAGCCATTTCCAGTGGGCTTGAAGTGGTATCAAACTGTAGTTTTGACTTGCAGGTTCCTAATGACTAATGATGTTGATCATCTTGTCATAGCTTATTGGCCATTTGTATGTCCTCTTTAGAAACATGTCTCCAAAACCTTTGCCCTTTTAAAGAATTGGGTTAGTTGGTTTTTTTATTGTTGGGTTCTAGAAGTTCTTGATATACTATGATGAAAGTCCCATATTAGATATGGGAGTAAAAAGTATTTTCTCCCATTTTGTGGGTTGTCTTTTCATTTTTTTGATAGTGTCCTTTGAAGCACAAATGCTTATAACTCTGATGAAGTTCAATTTATCTATTTTAAATTCACTTTTGGAATTGCTTCTTTTTAAGACCAGAGATAATTAGTCTTTGTCCTATTGCTCCAAGAGTGGCAAGGACTCATTTTTTTCTGAGCGTCACACCACCAGCTTTCTCATGTTCTGTGTCATAGAATGTGCTGGAATTCCATCTCTGTCCCCATCTTCTCTTCCTAGCGAGGTCTTTATTGCCCATCAACACTTAGCTCAGATATTTATTCTTCCTCTTTTTTTGGGGGGGGGGGGTGGTCTCCATTCTTCAACACAGATGGTATCCAGCTCTGTATTCTCTGATGGAAGCCACTGGAGGTAGAAGTTTTGTTGTATTGTTTTTGTTATTGGAGAATGGAGTCTAAACTGGTCTACATTTGAATTTTAGCCTCATGTTTAGCTGTGCAAACATGAGTAATGCAATATTTCTGATTCCTAGTCATTTTTATAAAACAAAATAATTTGTAAGTGTGGAGTTGTTGTAAGTTTAGAGATACAGTAACAAAGATAGACTATTTAACTTGGTGGACTCTCAATAAATTCCAGGTATTGTTTTTAGTATTATGCTTTTTTTTTTTTTAACGTGGAAGCTAAGAGTATCAGTCAGGCACATGTTAAGTTCTCAAGGAATGTTAGCTTTCTTATTTTCTATTTATAACTCAACTATATTCCTTTCAGAGTTTCCAAGGAGCTGTGTTTCTTGAGCCATAGCAATCTCTGAGCATCTGATAAAAATAGTGAAACATCTCCCCAGAAAATGCACATTACCTAACAGCCTGTGTATGATTTCAACAGGACTCCTGAACACTTGAAGCCCACCATGGGCCCAGGGGCTAAAGGTTAAAAATCTTTCTTGTTATCGATGTTCATGACCAATTTTGCCCACTTAAGTCCTTTTAAAAATGAGCAACTCTTACCATACTATCCAGTGTACATCTGAACTTGGTGTCCTGAAGTTTAAATTGCACTTCTTGGTATTCACCCAAGTAAGTTGAAAACTTATGTCCACACAAAAATCTGTACACAAATTCCTAAAGCAGCTTTATTCTTAAAGTGTCAAAACTTGAAAGCAACCAAGATGTATTTCAATGGATGGACAGATGAACAATAGAGTATTATTTAGTGCTGAAAGGAAATGAGCTATCAAGCCATGAAAAGACAAAGAAGAAATCTAGATACATATTACAAAGTTCAAGAAGTCAATCTGAAAAGGCTATGTACCATATTATTCCAAGTATATGACATTCTGGAAAAGGCAAAACTATGGAGACCATAAAGAGATCTGTGGTTGCCAGGGGTTAGGGACATATGGATAGACAAAACACAAAGGAATTTTAGGACAGTGAAGCGATTCCGCATGATACTGTAACAGTGGATATGTGTCATTATACATTTGTCAAAATCTGTGGGATGTATAACACTAAGGGTGAATCCCAATGTATGGACTTTGGGTGATAATGAGGTGTCAGTACAGGTTCATCAATTCTAACAAATATTCCACCCCGGTGCCAAATGTTTCTAGTGGGAACTGTGCCTGTGTGAGTGCAGGTGATATATGGCAAATCTCCATACTCTCTATTCAATTTTCTGTAAACCTAAAACTGCTCTAAAAAACAAAGTGTATTTTTTTTAAAAGAATGAGTAACTGGCCCTCCAGAGTGATGCCTAGTAGCTGTGCCATCCTCCAGGAAACAACTATGCAAAGAATGTTTCTTTTCTTTTCTTTTCTTTTCTTTTCTTTTCTTTTCTTTTCTTTTTTACAAGGAATCTTTCTGAGAGACATGTTTTCTGGAACTTTGGTATGACTCTCTGATGTCATCACGGTCTTCATGGGACATTAAGAATGTTCTCTCTGACCTGCCATTCTCTCTGCCAAAATCAAGCAACAACCAGATTGTTGCAACCTTCCGGAGAATTTTTTTCTAGTATAAAGGACCACCAGCAGATGGCAATCAAAGAACACAAAATCTAAGCTTGTCCTTCAAGAAGAGTTTGATAGATTTAAGACTGATAAAATGGGAAATTTAAGATAAGCAGAACTCTTGGTACCAATTCTTGAGAGAATCACAATTTCTTATGTTCCAAACAAGTCTTCTTCCGCCAGTGACTGAAATAAATATCTAGCCTCAAAAAAAAAAAAAAAAAAAAGACACCAGGGACCAATTCTGAGATTCTTTAGTTGATCAAATGAGAACTTTACTTTGGTTGCTCTTTGTGAAAATGAATTAGAAGAGCTTGTTGTTTTTATTTAGGCATTATACTTCCTTTATATCTTTTGCTTACATTGTGAGTGGGGATGAATGTTCACTGGTACGGAAAAATGGCTATTTGTGTAAAGTATTTTCCAATGATAAAAGATATACAGCTGTAGTAGAAAAGAGCTACAAAATCAGAAGGAATTTGCCTGAAATCATCCAATGCTCCTGGGGGTGAGGGGAGGGGCACGTGGAGGAGGGTTGGGGAGGGCAATGGTGGAAGGAGGTGGAGTGGGCCTGGGGGCAGGAGGCGTTTTTACCAAACCCAGGGATTTTAGAACTGCTTGTACAACAACAGGACTTTCTTTCCTCCTTTTTGCTGTTGGCTTCTGGAGCCGTACTCAGAGTGGATTCTCAATTAAACGAAACATTCTCAATAATGTGACCATTAAGCATGGAAGACTTTGTGCTTGTTGGTAAACTCTGGCATTTTTGCTGCCCATTTTCTAAAATCACTGTGAGTCCACAGAGAGAGTTGCAGTGTGGTAGAGCCTGCAAAATATGAATATTGCTAATTTGTTAAGTTGAGGCAAAGAAAATTTCAGCTTATAGTTTATAGGTCAGGCATTTTAGATGGCATAACAGAACCCCTTGATACATGGCTATAAATTGTAGACAATGATTAAGCTGTTTTGTTTTGTTTATTTACAACCCCTTTATGAAAAAAGCCCCATAGAGCATGTAAAAAAATAAACATTACACCTAGAGAGTTTGGGGGAATAATCAGTGTTTAAGAAGCTATGAGCAGTCAATAATACTTTTTGGACTCTTATTATGTATTAAGCAATATTATCTCAAGACAGAAAAATTAGCTTCAGATTTATAGGTGGGGGAACTAAGGTTCAGAGACGTTCATCATTTGCCAAGCTTATACATCTAGGAAGTAACTGAGCTGGGATTCGAACGTAGGCCTATTTGGGGAAATGTACGCACTTCCCTACACTGCAATGGTTGGCCTTATTCTAAAAGGTGATATTAAACATTTGAAACCTCCTAACATATTCAGAAATTTAACCAAATCACCTGGGGAAGTTGTTAAAGATTCAGAGTCCGGGTCATACCCCTCGAGATTCTAATTCAGACGATTGGGGATGGGGACCCTGGAATCTGGCTTTTTAATGAGCACCCCACAGTGGTTCTGCTGTGTGTAATCTTCTGACCTTAAACACAGGAAATACAGGCCCAACCTAGTGTACTTTAACTTTCCTGAGCAAAGAACCCTGATGAAAGTCCTGGGCCTCTTTTTTTTTTTTTTTTTTTTTTTTTTGTCAGATGAAAGCCCTGGAGCTGATGAAAGTTCTGGACCTTCTTTTTTTTCTTCAGAAAAATACACATTTTATACCCCAAATTTTACACCCATGAACACTCAATTTCCTACACGGTCCAGTGAAAAGTGGCCTAATTAAAAGTCTCTTCCATCTCTCCACCAAGAGATGTCACTCTTCAGCCTCAAACAGCTGCCCCAAAACCTCTAGTGGTTGGTTTGTTTTTTTTTTTTTCTTTTTCCTTCCTCCTCAACTACAAAGGGAAAATTTTCCCAGGAAAATGAGTTTACTGTTTGGGAAGGAGCTTCCCCTTGTAAATAGAGCAAACTCTGACTCAAGCTTCAAAAAAATTAAGCTGAGATGGAAGGATAGTGTTGTCTATAATCACAATGAAAACAGATCTGGAAATAAAGATGTGATTAAAACCTACCAGTAGGGATCACAGATTAAAATAGGCACAACCTGTCTTGTGAAGGGTCATGAAATTCATTTTCCCAAAAGCCCCTTCTCTGACTTCTTTTCAATCCCAAGGTTTTCTCATAGGTCTCCATGTTGAAGCTAACCTTTGCATCTTTAAATAAGTCAAACCTTATGGAGCAATCCTTGGAAACATGTACATAAATAATATTAACACGGAATCTTCACACATTTACCTTTAATAGGTCTGGGTCTGTAAAATAGGAAGAGCATAAGGAGAACATGTAGTTCTCTCTGTAGGCCTGAGGTCTCCGGAACCCTATGGCTGGAAGTAAGGTGGGTCTGTGAACACTCTGATATTGTACATTAAGTTATACGTGTATATATTTTTTCTGGGGAGAGAGTCCACGTCTTTCATCAGATTCTTAAAGGAATCTTTGACTAAAATTTTAAAAATGATCATTTATGGGGTGAATCTTATTTCACAAGGGCTAGACAAGTAAGCAGGGTGAGCAGAGCCATGTGGTTCAGGCTTGGTGAGCATCTTCTTCAGACAGTGCTAGACAACATTGTATGTGTTGTGTACACGTTGTGTGGATATGACAGCGTCAGGGTGCGTGTTCTGATTGTGGTTTAGATTTGGGGCACTCATCCAGAAACAGGTCTTTCTTGGTATGAAAATAGGAGCACGTGTTTTGGATCAGAAAGACCTGAATCAGTGACCAGGCAGGTTATACTCACCTCTCTGAGTCCTAATGTCTCTGTAAGTCAGGGATAAGCATTTGTAATTTGTCATGTTATCGGCGGGCAGGCATGAAATAATATACGTAAAGCTCCCAGCATAGACTTAGGCACAGGGCGGACACTCAGAAAGGTTTGTCTCTGTCCCTGTTTCTCACCCCACACTGAGATCCCACCCCCACCCCCATGACACACGAGCACAAACTCTGCTGCGTAGCTGGGGCTACACCTAATCAGACTGATTGGAGTCCGGTCTGGCAAACCTGAAGGAAAACCAGTCTCCTCTCCATCTCTGCTGCAAAGGTAAGCAAGGACCTTAGGCACAGAACATGCCTGAGGATCACAGGGAGTTACAAGGGATGAAAAGGCATCATTCCTGGACCCTAATAGGGAAGACATGGCCAATAATAAATTAGCAGAAGCCATAGGGCCTGGGACACCAGCAACATACACACAAGCACAAATATCCTACACACCTGAAAACAGATTGTGCCATAGAAAGGAAAAACCACATGGAGTTGATTTAGGAAACAGCTGTGGAGAAAATGATTACTGAGCCATATTTTTTCGGTGCAGGAAGGGATATGATGTGGCGGAGCAAAAGGG
The DNA here is from genome assembly GCF_048418805.1 of Vulpes vulpes. Lineage (NCBI taxonomy): Eukaryota > Metazoa > Chordata > Mammalia > Carnivora > Canidae > Vulpes > Vulpes vulpes. The sequence goes on from NC_132780.1 coordinate 193,696,114, forward strand.
AGAAAGCTAAGGAAGGAGGTGAGAGTGCCAAGGGGGGAGCTTAGGGGCGAGGTGGGCATGGTGCAGATTTGCAGGGCAGCCGGGGAAGCCATGCTGGAGGGCCTGCGGAAAAATGACAGCAGCTAGGTGTGGGGGAAGGGAAGCAGCTAATTGGTAGAGACCCTTGAGACCCATGATTAGGAGTTTTAATTTAATTCAAGAGGCAATTGGAGCTATTGTAGGCTTCTAAGAAGGGGAGCGATATGATCAAAATGATGCTTGAAGACAATGGTTCTTGCTGCTGTGAGCAGGGTGGATTAGATGAAGGAGACCCTCAGCCAGGGAGGCTGATCCGACGCTTTTTCAGGAATCCAGGGTTACAAGGGCATGGCCTAGAACAGGGCTCTGGGAATGGGATGGAAGGAGCAGAACTGCAATATGTTATAGAGGGTAAATATTTGTTCTTTTTAGAACCAAACACTGGGTTAGGTGCTGGGATGCCATAGGGAAGAGGCACAGCAGTTGGGATGGGGGGAGACAAAAAGATGGTGAGGTCAGTGCTAGGATCACACAAGCAAAGAAATATGAGCGTGCGTAGCAGGACCAGCACCTGAGTTGACCACGTAGGTGGTCAGGAAAGCCTTCTCTGAGGAAGCGGTATTTAAGCTGGGAACTTAATGATAATCAGGCATTAACTGAGTGAAAAATCATTGGGAGAAGTACTGCAGGCAGGAAGCCACAGGATGAAAGAGTAGGAGTGGAGCCAGGAGGGAAAGGTGAGAATGGTTTCCCAAAAGGCTCAAGAGAGCAAGCAGGGTGGGACTAGACCAGGAAGGGCCTTGAGTCTCCAATATGGATTGTGAACTTTATCCTGAGGGTAATGGTTTGTTTTTCATTTTAGAAAAAATCTCTCTGGCCATGTGGGAAAAAAGGATTGGGTGTGGTGGTTGTTAGGATGAGAAGCTTGCATAGTCTAAAGGGAGAGATGATTAGGAAATAGTGCTGGAGACAGGTAAATATTCAGGATGCAGAACTTATGGGATGGGGGGCACCTGTGTGGCTCAGTCAGTTAAGCTTTCAACAATGGAGAATGATTATATCCCTGGACTAAACTCTATTCTTCTAGTTTATTCTATAACCTCTTAAATGTGAGGCCAAAAGGATCAAATGATACCCAAGTAACTTAAAACACATTTCAGAACAATGTTGAAAATATTAATAAAACTTCAAAAATACCCATCACCCAAGTTCAAGTTCGCAATGTCTGCCAGCCAATCGCACATTACCAACTATACAGAAGAAGCAAGAAAATATGCACCATTGTGCAGAGACAACAATTAATTGAAGCCAATTCGGACCCGGTATAGATTTGGAATTAGCAGACAACACTAAAATAGTATTCTCCATATGTTCAAAAAAGTAAAGACATGGAAGATATTTTTATTATTCATATTTTTGGGTTTTTTTTCACCAGCTGCTACAAAGGGCTTTATTGTTTCCATTTGGTCCATGGCTTGGGAGAGGGCTCCAGTGTGGCTGCAAGGAGAGGCTTAGGCACAAGTCCTGGCACCAGGGGGATGCCTGAAGGGCCCCTCAAAGGCTGCTGGGTTCCATAGGCTCCTAGTCATGCTTGAGGGTGAGTCTTTCAAAGAGATATTCACTCAGCCCAGCCTGGGGACCAGCTACCCAGTAGAGGTTAGACAGGTGGTTGTCCATCTTCTTAATGAGTTTCACCTCCTCATCCAGGAAGTGATTCTCCAGGAAGTCACAGAAATGGGGATCTATGTAGGCAGAACCCAGGGCATGCAGATCCCAAAGGGCCTGGCTCAGGTTCTTCTCCAGAACCAGCGAAGCTCCCATGACATCCAGGGTTTTACACTACTCCTCTTAGGAAGGCTTCTTAGGATGTGCTTCTGCACATCCTGGAAGTGGGCACTGCCACCAGGATGGTTTTGCATCTTCAAGAGATGCTCAGCACCCTCTCACTTCCCCTCAGCCAACTTGTAGAAGAAAGGACCCATGCCTTCCAAAGCCACAATCTTTGCAGTCGAAATAGAAACCCAGAGAGAGGCAGGTAGAGGAGGCCCGCAGATGCATGTTGACCAGGTGACTGACGGCAGCCTCCACCTCAGTGGAATAATTCTGACAAATCTGGGAGCTCATGTTGGATCTGTAATAAGGAGCTAAGCTCAAAATAGGGTATTGGCTGGACCCAGAGGCAGAGGATGGCTGAGAAGATGCCTCCAAAAGTTGCAACTAGAAAAAAGTTTGGAGGGTAGTTGGAGGCTGGTAGAAGGAGCATCCCTGGGTCTGTTCCATCCAAGTGCTGCTGAAGCAAGAGACAGATCTGCAGGACTGCAAGATGCACCACCAGAATATATTTTTATTTTTTATTTTTTTTAAAGATTTTATTTATTTATTCATGAGAGACATGGAGAGAAAGAGATGCAGGCAGAGGGAGAAGCAGTCTCCCTGCAAGAAGCCTGATGTGGGACTCAATCCCAGGACCCTGGGATCACTCCCTGAGCCAAAGGCAGAGACTCAACCACTGAGCCTCCCAGGTGTCCCTCAAGAAGTGTTTTGGGACCTGTTCACATATAATGTATTCAGCCAAGGAAAGTCTCATGGACTCAGTCATTCAGTAGCTATTCTTTTTTTTTTTTTCTTTTCCATTCAGTAACTATTCATTGAGCATCGGACCCTGCTATTGGGAAGAGAAGTCTCTGCCATTGAGGAGGCTATGACCCAGCTCCACACACTCAACTGATGACGCCCACCCCGTGTGCTGAACAGCACGTAACATGAATGCTCTGGATAGAAAGGGAGCTCTGGCGCTGCAGATGGATTGGCTTCTCCGACAGCCAGGGCTTGAGCTGCTCCCCGGAAAGGGCTATACTGAGACTGGGACTTCATGTGAACAAATGCGTAGAGTTGGCATTGGGTTTTGTGTCAATGCGGTGCACTTAAAAGGCGGTCACGCATCCTGTCTGACCATGGCTGAGGGCCCAGAAGGGGGAAGAAGTAATGCTGGAACCACGGTTGGGCCATTTCTCAGGATGATGGCAGAAGGCAAGGCTGACACTAATGACAAAACACACTTATGCTCCAAACTGACACCAAAGCTAAAAGCCATGTATTGGATAAGTGTTGCCCAGTACCTACTGGAAAGAAATTACTAAGTGATGTTTTTATAAAGCTATCTCCATTTGCCCACAGAGGCAAGAATTGGGAGTTTAAGGGAAATGAAATCCTTTAAAAATGGACATTTTAGAGCCTTTTGCTTTTTTGTGTCAAACTGCCACCGGGATGAAAAAATTGGAGGAAACGATGGAGTGCTCTATGTCTTGATTGTGGTGTTTATATGGGGGCAAACATTTGTCCAACACCATTGAATTGCATACTTAAATGGGTGTGTTTTATTGTGTGCAAAGTATACCTCAAAAAGGTTTATTTACTTATTTATTTTTAAAAAGGTTTATTTTTAAAAAGCAATTTGAACAATAAAAAAATATCAGAGTGAATCTATAAATACATATATATAATCCATTCGGGCATACGTACATCACTATCCCTGGACTTCCTTGCAGCTAAGCCATACCATTTTGGAAACAATTTAGGACTTTCAAGGAATAAGCAGGAAAATAAAAAGATTTTGAGTTATTAAAGTGACTGGAAACAAAATTTTCCAATTAACTATTATGATTATTAACCACCCAGCATGAGTTTCCATAGTTAATGATCCCAGAGGTTTTTATGACTTTCATTTTTCTTTTGCCCTTAAACATGTTCTTCAGTAAGCCCATCATGGAAACGCACTGTAGGGGGTGAAAGGCATAACTTACCTGGTGTAATTAACCTCCCTAGACATTGTCTTAGGGGCACAGATACACTTAAACTGGCATTTTAGAATCTCTCTTTTCCAGCCTACGAGTGCATGTGTTTGCTGTGTTATTTAAGAATATCCAGTTCTGGGGTGCCTGGGTGGTTCATTTGGGTAAGTGCCTGCCTTCAGCTCAAGCCATGACTCAAGAGTCCTGATTCAAGCCCCTTTTCCCTTTGTCCCTCCTCCTGCTCATGCTTGCTCTCTCTCTCATTCTTGCCCTCTCTCAAATAAATAAAATCTTTAAAAAGAAAAGATATCCCATTCCGCTGTAAGAGAAAGAAAAACACCTAAGATAGATAAAACTCCTAAGAATGGTTCAGCATAGATAGAAAGAAAGGAGTAGCTTATGAGAGCTAGAACTCTGTTAGGTGAAGGATGAGTGAGCAAATAGACTTTGAAACATAGAATTCATAAGATGTGCTAGGTAATAGGTAGTGAGTAAATTGGTAACCTGTAAAATACGTTATATGTTTAAGGACAGAACGACAAGAGTATTATTTATAGACAAGAAAGGATGGAGAGACATGTCATGGAGTATGGATTATGCTACATCAAGGCTGATAGTTACACAACTAGCCACCTTCCAGTGATCTCGGTGTTATTCTTTACGGCCTCATGTATGCTCTGCCCTAGAAATACAAATAAAACCCACAGCTGTTGAGCACTCTGACTGGCAAGCTTCAGGTCTGTGCAGGCACACTTGCCCTGTGTCTTTTCAATAAAGCAAGCATGTCGTAGTTCCAGGCACCTTCTTTCTGCTGACACATCCCACCTTGTCCATCCTCAACCCTGGTCCTCCTAACTACAGCATAAGCAGAGAGAGGAAGATAATCTCCCTTGCATGCTGCTTGCCCCCTATCAAAAGGGTGTTAACTCACCCCATCTCTGTCCCCCTGTTCCCATCCTGTGTTTTAAATAGATTCAATATCTTTTTATTTGATTTGGTTCATGAGCCTTTCTGTTCCAAGACCTGCGAGAAAGCTTTCCTGGGGGTGAACCAGAAAGCTGTCATTCCTTGCTACACAGCCTCATTTGGGGGATGGTTAAAGCAGTCCTAAATCCATTTGATATTTTAAACCATACTGAAGGTGCAAATGAAATTTTATTCCTCTGTTTCCGAACCAAATCAGTGTTTATCCATCAAGTCACTTCATCACATGCCCTGCCAGGTAGCATGCATGCTTAAGAGGCTACAGGGGGGGAATCCAAACATTTAGTGCAAGGGCAGGGGAGGAGGAAGAGGGATTTAGAGGGAGAGGCACATCCCTCCATGATTCCCGTTCATTCACTGAGTTAATAAGCACCCAATGCAGCCCCACCAAGCTGCACTTACTGTGGTAGGTTAGAGCGCTAGACACAGCGGAGTCCCACCCTCCGGGAGCATGCTTTCTCCAGGAGGCCACAGATGCAGGGAATCTGAATAAGCAAGCTAAGGGCCGAAGAGGTATTGGTAAAGAGCCATGGGAAAGAGAGCTGAGTGTGGATGCACCTGCTCAGGGGTATGCGTGTGCATGTGCCTGTGCATGTGTGTAAAAGAAATCAGACCTCACAGAAGATGTGTCATCTTAGAGATCTTGAAGCAGGAGTAGGAGTTCGCCTGTTGGACAGATGACCACACTTTGGCAGCCCTGTAGGAGGGATTAGCACGAAAAAAGACCCAGGCGTGTGAAAGAATGTGAGTGTGGACCACGGAGGTGCTGGGTGTGGATGGAGCACAGAACATAGAAAGAGGGAGACGGGTGACAACACTGAGGGGTGGGCCAAATGGAGTCCTAGGGTGAAAAACCCCTGGTCTTCATCCAAAACCATGAACATTTTAACACTCGCAGTCACCTTTGATTCCCCTCTCCCCACCCCTCTCTCTCTCCTTCCACCCACACCAGCTGCAAGTCCTCCTGTTGGCTCTACCTTCACAGAGCATCCGGCGCAGCCCCTTCTCACCACCCCCAGGATCCACCTGGACCCAAGACCTGCCATCGCTGGGTTCGATTGCTGCGATGAGCCTCTGACCGGGTCTCCCTACCTCTGTCCTTACCCAGGGCTCTCCCCAGGACTCAACACAGCAGCCCAGGGGAGCTTTTAAAGCTGAAGTTAAATCAAAACCCTCCTCTGCTGAAAATCCTCCAAAGCTCGCCTTCTCACTCAGAGTGAAATCCAAAGGCCTCCTAGTAATGCCCCCAAAGCCCAACATCACACCCCGCCCACCTCCCACTTGACCCTTCTTCTGGATGTGCCCCTTCCTGCCAGATGACCTCCTTCACTGTGTCCCCTCCCCGGGCAGCTGTCCCTCAGGCTCCCCCTCGGCCTGTTCCCTCACTTTGCCAGGCTTTGCTCGGAATCACCTTCATGCAGAAGCCTTTCCTGACCAACCCAGGATAGAACCTTCCCGGCCGTCATGCCTGACCCCATCCCTTGTTTTCTTTTCCCTGCAGTACTTGTCACCATCTGACATACTATATTCTTGGGGGGAGGAGGAGGGGTTCTACGGGGAGGGGGGAAGGTTTGGGGGGTTCTTGGTGGGCAGCAAAGCAAAACATATTGAGCAATAGTAAAGTGATAGTGCAAAGCTCCCGAAGAGGGAGGGGACCCGAGAGGGTAGCCCTATATTCTTGTTTATTCTTGTTTCTCTCCCAACCAGAGTGTCCGCCCCACAGGTGCAGGATTTCGGAAGGTTTTGTTTCCTGCTGAATTCCCAGCCCACAGCACAAGGCAGGGCACAGTGCACGCTCCGTACATGTTTGGGGGGGAAGGAATGACTGGAAGGAGTTTGTGCAGAGGAGCGAATGCACGAATGTCTTAGATCGTCTCAGGGAGGCTGAGTCTGAAGCAGGGAGACGGGCAAGGGGTATGAAAGGCCTTGCCGCAGAAAGGCCTAGATTCTGGAGACAGCTATAAAAAGAGCAGGGATCAAAAGAGTCTTTACAGACTGACTCACTGAAATAAGAAGAAGCAATAAAGAATAAATTCAATGTGACCCAACAAAATTTTTTTTTAGATTTTTAAAAATTTATTTATTCATGAGAGACAGAGGCAGAGACACAAGCAGAGGGAGAAGCAGGCTCCTCGTGGGGAGTCCAATGTGGGACTCGATCCCAGGACCCTGGGGATCACATTCTACTGCTGAGCCATCCAGGTGCCCCTGGGCCTGCAAATGTTTAGTAAGGGTTTGCTTAGGCAACAGATCATGGGAAAGAGGAGGAGGGCACAGACAGGATGGACTGTGTGCCCAGGGGGTTCCGGTCAGCGAGTCGGGGGCGCAAGAGAAGTTTGGTGCACCTGCTGGGAAAGCAGAAGAGGAACATGTTTGGTTTCCAACAGCGAAGAAAATTAGAGATGTCACGGAGGAGGGAATATTTAAACTGGGTCTTGAACCATGGGTAGAATTTCAGAGGCAGAGATGGGGAGAAAGCAGTGATATGACAGGTTTTGGATTTCTCTATTTCTACCGCCACGTAACTTTTGATGGAGTAGCGAATGACTTAGGAGACATAGTTCTTTCTACACCGCGTGAGATAAAGTTGTAAACCAAAGGACACAGCAAAGAGGAAAGGAAGAAAGAGTCAGAATAATTCACCACTCGGACCATTGGGTCCAAGATAAGGAAACCATACCCACAGGATTTTAAGAAAACCCAGACAAAATCACTTCCCTGTTGAGCAGTGTCACAAGGGAAAAAAACAGCAAAAAATCACCCAAGCGAGTAACTGTGCTGACTCCTGCACTTCGACCCGAGAGAACAATCTTCCGCCAGGGCCTCATCGTTTCACAGGCAGGTTAGCATCCTTTGTAGGCAGGATTCCTCCGTAAGGGCTGACCGTCAGGCTGGCTTGGCCTACGTTCTTAATAAAACTGTCAGATTAAGCCAGGCCTGGCTGCAGTGTATTAGTAATACAAATTCTTAACTGTCAATTAGTTAACTGGCTAGTAAAAAGAACCTGGTTTATAAGATTGTTGCTAATGAATATGATGCTTTGTTCTGCAGCAAAACATCTGCTGTGGATATGTAATTAGAAGAAGGGCCCCCTCCCTCCCTCCCCATAGGGAGAACATGTGCAGCTGAATAAAGGAGCTTATTATACCTGCGAGGGGTCAAAGTCTGTGGGTCTGTGGCTTATGGTATTATGACAGATTACAAAACCACTCCATTATGCTAGTCAATCTGTTTCCAAGCACCTAGCAGGGAGCTGGCCGGGCGCTAGGGGCTCTGGAACTAGACTCTCATTGGTTTTCCTCCTAAGGTCTTATGACAGGTCAGCTGTTGTTGACACCGCCCGACAGCTCACGTGTCAGAGCCTTTCTATCTGACTTCTGCCTCTGTCACTGCCAGGCTCTCTCGGAGAGTCAGCCTGCCCCTCGGGCCGCGACCAGCTCCCAAGAAGAGCTTAAGTGGATTTGAAACCCACGGGTCGCCCCCATTATTTGTGCTAATGAAAGAGGAAAGGAAGCAGAACGCTTAAACCCAACGTGACCTTTGTTTCCGACTCTCCCTCTCTCCCATCCTCTCCCCATCTCCCCCCATTTCTCTTCCACTTTTTCCACGGTTCCTCATGTCCCTTTGCTCCTGGTGGCAGGTGCTTTCTTAGAAGACACGTTTAGAGAGGAGAGAGGCTAAAGACCCGTCTCCTCTACAAGCCTGTTTTGAAGTCGGTTGTCACACATACCTACAAAACTATTTCAGACTCAAGAGGTTGAAAGATAATTTAATGTTTGCCTTCTGCTCCAAAGTGGTTTAAGGAAACTCAATTTTATTCCCTTGGCAGAATTTATAATTACTCTTACAAGTGGGACGCCTGGGTGGCTCAGGGGTTGAACATCTGCCTTTGGCTCAGGGCGTGATCCCAGGGTCCTGGAATCGAGTCCTACATCGGGATCCCCACAGGGAGCCTGCTTCTCCCTCTGCCTATGTCTCTGCCTCTCTCTGTCTCTTATGAATAAATAAATAAAAACTTTTTTAAAAATTACTATTATAAGTTTTCCTCCCTTGTGTTTGCACTTTCCCAGCTGTGCCCTGCCACTGGCTGCACGGTATTGGCAGGAGAGAGGGAGTGACTGTCTTCATCTCCACCAACTCCAGCCTCTCCGCCTGTTTCTGCACCTGTCCAAACAGCCCAGAGTTTATAAAGGGGAAACTCACTGGGGGATGTGACGTGCAAATCATATGTATAAGACTTAATTAGCAGGAATGAAATAATAATTTTCCAAATAGTAATATCTGAAATAAAAAATACTATGAACACCATATACACGGGGGGGGGGGGGGGGGGGAGGGGAATGGGACGAGTGGAACTGCATCCCTGTGGTGGAGGGACAGTTTGGCTTCACTGGGAAACCAGCCCTCACTGCTGCCCAGTCATCAGGGAAGTCATACCCCTTGGAAGATACAGCTACTTTTCATCGATGAATACATTTTGAATAACTGTTTAGGACCGAAAATACCTATGCTAAAGCAAGAGGTGACAGGAATCTGGAAAGACCTAGGGGATAAATGGTGTGTCACCCAGAAAGGCTTTGCAGTCGCAAAAGGGGAAGCAGAAGCTGAGCCCATTAAGAGTCATGTGTCAGTTATGTCTGCAGTTAATTATTTGGTGTTATTTCTGCCACATGTCTTTAAGGTAGCCTTAGAACTTCTACAATCTTCTCTAATGGTTCTATCAGTACAATGAGCCATTGGACTGCACCATTCTTTTTTTTTTTTCCATTTGAAAGCAGTCATTTATTAACTGACCAGATTACAAAAATAATCATGGTAGATACCTTAGTTCATCCTTCTAATAAGCCTATTGATCTGGTCTTCCCTGTTGCCAGCATCCTGGGTCTATAAAGTTTTGACCTGGTACATATAGATGTTCTTTGACATGAGCAGAGAAGGGAAATTGGGAAGAGATCCATTGTAAGGAAAACTGGAAGAACTGCATCCTGGAATATTCAAAACAAGAGCCTGTAGCAGAGCACCAGGAACATGGGCTCTGGCATAAGAAACACCTGGAGTTAGCACCTCTCCTCATTAGCTGCTCTAAGCATCAAGAGTCAGAAGTCTTTTCTGTGGAATTGTACAAGAGACCCTTTAAAGGTTATAATCTGGGATCAGTTTGTATAAACTGTCAAAAAATGGTCAAGTAATAAGTAGGGGCTTTCAAGAGGAAAATGATGTGCTCAGGAGTGGAAGTGACTCAGAGTAATTCAGTTCAGTAGTTAGAGTTTTTGGACATTTGTCCAACTGTCTTCCAAAGTAGCTCTAAGCTTTGGTGTATGGGTTCCTGAGGTCCCATTCTGAAAGGAAATGCACTTCCTCTTTTTGAACACTCCTCCAGTAGTTTCTTTCTCATGTTATTAAGGATCATCAGCCAATGAATCTGTTCCGGGTTTCCATTCTGCAGAACTCCAGAGCATTGTGCCAGTAACAAGGCAGTAGTTCTTTGATCTTTCCCTTAACTCTTCATTGGGTGGTTCCTAAGGGAAAAGGAAGCACATGATCATGGAAAGATGGATCCATGGAAAGTCCAGAACAAAAAGAAATCTTGTTTACCACTGGGGTTTATAGGAGAGATTGGGAGACACCATCCTGCTTTATCCATGGCCTGACTCCTGAAGAGACTGATCCAAAAATTATAGTGGCAGAGAACTCTTGGTGCATTTGGCACCGAGATTTAAATGCCACCAGAGTTGTCCTCAAGGCCCAGCCATTAAAACATTGTCTCTCTTGGCATTCTGGTATCTTGTCAGAGAACTTTTCGCTGTGAGGGAAGTGTGGAAATGGGTATGTATATGTGTGCAATCTGTTAGGTTGGGGATAGGTTTCCTGTTAGCCTATATTAAAAAGAGACCTGCAATAAAAAACATTGCCCTGATAGAAAAGGAAAGGAAAGGAAGGGAAAGGAAGGGAAGGGAAGGGAAGGGAAGGGAAGGGAAGGGAAGGGAAGGGAAGGGAAGGGAAGGGAGAAGGGGAAGGGGAAGGGGAAGGGAGAAGGGGAAGGGGAAGGGGAAGGGGAAGGGGAAGGGGAAGGGAAGACAAGACAAGATAAGACAAGACCAGGATTTGATTCATGGCTTTCACTTACTAGTTGTGTGACCTTGAACAAAGTACTGAATTTTCCCAAGTTTCAGTGTCATCATAGGTAAAAAATGAGTATAAATATAATTGGAACTACCTTGGAAGAAAAACTGTAAAAAAAAAAAAAATGTCCAGGGCAAGGTCTGGCATACAACAGGAGCTCAGTAATGGGTAGGTTTTTAAAAAATCATTATCAGTTTTGAAACACTAGACACTTCAGTGGAATCTAAAGTGTCCTAGGTCTCAAAAGGTGAAGGATTCAAGAATCATTTCAACATCTTATATCCTAGAACAACACTACTAAGACTGCTTCATGTGCTAATGAAAATCCTGTTGTCTAGGCGATTTATAAACATTAAAGCCTCTTATGTCTTCCTCCTGTTAGACTACAAGATCTTTCAGGAAAAGGATGGAGGCTTCCTCATCTCTGTGTCCTCAGAACCTACCATTAAAATGTACATCACACCTTGCAATACTGCTTGGGCATTTTCTCATTGAGGAATTTAAACTGATATGTGAGAGGATATGTCACAAAGGACTGTAATGAGTACAGACCAGGTTTAGGAAAAGTTCCAGTTAGAAGCAATTGCCTTAGGCTGATAAGTCTATGCATCTCACTTCCCACGCTGAGGTCCTTTGAGGTTTCAGTCCTGGAAGGCAATTCTGAATTGGGTGGACATTGTAATTGCACAGCCCATCGCTGTTTGAACAATAATGCACAATCCTCTAACTTGTTTGATTCATTAATTCATATATTCAACAAATATTCATCAAGCATCTACAACATGCCAGGTGCCATCTGAGACACTGGGGATACTTAAGGTGAGCAAGACAAGCAGATTCTTATGGAGCTTCACGTCTTGGGGGAGGGGAATGGCGCAGGTGCAAACAGCACAAAATTAAGTCAATAATTTCAGATCATGGTGGGTGCTATGAGGGAAACAAAGAGGACAATGGGCTGGAGATGGACTGGACAGAAGTGGTGCCTCCTTCAGGCTAAGTGCTTCAGGAAGGCTCCCCATTGGGATGAGGAGTCAGTCCTGGGAACAGAGAGCATTCCCAGGTCAAGGGAACAGGTGAGGGCAGAGGCAGGGCCTCCAGGCAGAGAAACGTAGGTGGAATTCAAGGAGTAGAATGGAAAATAGCTGGGCTAGAGCATGGTGAATGGGAGGACAGCGGGCAGTGAGGAGCCCCAGGGGAGCAGATGAGGTCAGATCATGAGGGCCACACAGGCTTTAGGCTGACCATGTAGTTCTCCAGGACCGTCTCATAGAACATTTGACGAATACTTTCAATTTGTATACATGTGGGCTCTTCTGCAGGGTACCGAGAGGGTAATCTGGATCTCTACAGATCATTCTACTATGGGCAATTATTAAGTCAGTCTCTGTCAACCCCTTTGAGCCACAAGTCCTATGTTCCCAAGCTATATTTAAAAGACTGAATTGGAAGCCACCCTCCCTTGGAATATTTCTATCGAGGATAATCTATTTGATATTTCATTTTTGTGTCAACTTTAATTTTTATAGCATATCTAAACAAAGAGACACTTGAATGGGTACCTTCCAAAGACCTGAGAATGTAGAAGAAGAAAAATAGTGAACTAAATCCACTAAGAGAAAGTAAAGAAACAGGTATGGCATGCCGAAGAGTTCTAAGCCTCTTGAATTAATTCATCCAGGGCTGAAGGTGCCCATCCTGCTCTATAAAGTGTGATTAGAAGGACATTATCAGAGCTTTGTACTTAAGAAATACTGGGCAGGGCAGCCCAGGTGGCTCAGCGGTTTAGCGGTTTAGCGCTGCCTTCAGCCCTGGGTGTGATCCTGGAGACCTGGGATCGAGTCCCACATCGGGCTCCCCGTATGGAGCCTGCTTCTCCCTCTGCCTGTGTCTCTGCCTCTCTCTCTGTGTCTCTCATGAATAAATAAATAAAATCTTTTAAAAAAAAGAAAAGACATACTGGGCAACTAATTAGTTAACTGGAGAAACAAGTCAGAAATCTAATGATAAACTGATATTAAAAGTATTTTTTTTATTTCTTGGTTTAATTGGGATTTCTCTTTTATTCTTTTACAGGGCTTTAGCTCTTTAACTCAGAAAATTAATATTTTGAAAACACAAATGCATATGTGATATTGTTATTGACTTTTTCCAAACAAAAGAAAGAGAATTTTTTTTTTCCTGCAAGCACTTGAGTCTTCTTTCTCCTTGTTATTCTCTGGGAGAGGCAATGTAGCATTATAGGGGAGGAAGGATTTAGGGCCAGGGGTCAAAGACTTGCTTTCCAACTGCTGTGGGCAAACCATTTCAACTCTCTGAGGCTCAGTTTTCCCTGCAGGGGATATTACACCAGATACTGGGGAGTCTCCTGACCTTCCAGCTCTAAGAGTCTGTGATTTTAGAAAGCAAGGAGATGTTTCTGAGAACGGATAAAGGAAATATATTAAAAGATGAGGGAAGCAAGAAGAGACGGACTGTAAGAAAAAAAACAAAATAAAGTTTGGAAAACGAGTCTGGGTATGTACTGTAGTCAACCTGTTCCTCGTGAAACATCAGCAATGTTAAATTAAATTTCTTGAGCTTTTTCTCTTCTCCTATGCATCTGCTGGTATAAGTGCAAATGGGCTGCAGTACATTGGAGAAAGGCAAGAGCTGGACAGAACAAGTATAACTGGCCCGCACACCATCTAGATGTGAAGGTAGCTTTCTCCCCTCACATGACAACTTGATCCTGAGGTCCAAAAGGTTAAAAGGGATCTTTGCTCTGTGTAGCTGTTCCCAATAATCTTAATTCAAAAGTATACCATTGTTTAATTTATCCAGAATCATCTCTTAAATGCTTTGCAATATACATCATCAAGGGTTTCAACATAAAAAAGACCAAAGATACTCTGAAAGGAGAAGCTTAGAAAAGTTTCTTTAAAAAAACTTTTTTTAATTTATTTATTCATGAGAGACATAGAGAAAGAGAAGCAGAGACATAGGTAGAGAGAGGAGAAGCAGGCTCCATGCTGGGAGCCTGATACAGGATTCGATCCCGGGACTCGAGGATCACACCCTGAGCTGAAGGCCGACACTCAACCACTGAGCCACCCAGGCGCCACAGAAAAATTTCTTGGTTCTAAATCAAGTCTTTTATTTTTCTGTTTAAACTGATTAGGATTCATTTCAGGTCAAGTTACCCTTCAAAATATATCTCTGGACTTTTCTTAAGTATCCAGAGACCAGACCTAGAGAAAGAATAGTCTTTAGCATACTAAATAGAATTCACAACCTCTCCGGCCTCATTTCTAGCAGCTGAGAAGATAGTGTCACTTAGATTCATTCATCTCTCCGACAAACCAGGCCCTGAACTCATGTGAGAGGAGGCAAGTGAGTAAACAGCAATTATAGCATTTGGTGATGGGGGTGTTACATGGTGCTGAGGGAAGGCATTGGAAAACATTGCAAATGACCTGTGAGGGTAGCTTGGACCAGGATGGTGACAGTGGAGAGGGAGAGAAGTAGTTGGGCTTGAGATACATGTTGGAGGAAAAACTGATGAGTAAGGGCAACACACTCTATAAGAAACACAGGGGAAAGGGTTTCTAGTTTGATTAAGTGTGTGAGCTTGGTAGCCATTTACTGAGATGGGAAATCAGGACATTTAACTTGGGACATGTTCAGTGATAAGCTGTAACTCCTCCAAGGGAGATGTGCATTTTGAAGAAGAAAGCTCAAGAAGGGTGACACTAGCTAGAGAGTAGATTGGGCAGTTGGGTTGTCATTTTTGTTTTGGGGAGTTTTTTGTTGCATTTGTTTTTAATCAAATATAATTGGCATCTATATAACATTTTTACTTTTTATATAACATTTACTTATATATAACTTTTGTACAACATAATGATTTAATATTTGTATTATTGTGAAATTTATCACAAAAATCTAGCTAACATGTCACCACACACAGTTACAAAATTGTTTTTCTTATGATGACTTTTTTTTAAAGATTTTATTTATTCATGAGAGACACAGAGGCAGAGACACAGGCAGAGGAAGATGCAGGCTCCATGCAGGGAGCCCAACGTGGGACCCGATCCCAGGTCTCCAGGATCACACCCTGGGCAGAAGGCGGCACTAAACTGCTGACCCACCCGGGCTGCCCATCTTATGATGACTTTTAAGATCTACTCTTAGCAGCTTCCAAACATACAATGCCATATTATTAACTATAATCATCATGCTGTACATTACATCCCCAAGACTTATTTATGGATTTTCATTTTTGTAACAAGAATTCCCTACTCGGGGCACAATGACATTTTATGGAGATGAGCACATGATCCCAGGAAAGGGGTTCTTAAATTTTTTTTCTTTTGGTTTTCGTGCTAGGAACATGAGATTTGGTAGAGAATTTCCCTGAGTTGCTCCTGAGTACATCTTGACCCAAAAGGCTATGTCACTCACAATGGCTTGTGAGAAAGTGGCCACCGATCCCCTCCCAAAGCATCGCCTCACCTCCTGCCCCCAAACCTCATCCACCATGAGTCAGGGGAGAGCTCAAGCTTCCAAACAGCTGCCAATCTCTGTCTCTGAAAAGTAGTTCAATTCATCTCAAAACCAGGGAGAGGAAGGAGAAGCTGGGATCAGTAGAATTTCATATTCACAAAGAAGAACAAGGAAGAGAAAGAGGCTACACTGTCTGTTTGAAGACAGGTTTTCTGATCCAATTCTCAAAAACCTCACTCACCTCCAAAGTTATCCAAGCTCAGTGAGTGGCTCCAAAACCATCCTGAGGAGCACCTTGCAAAAAATCACCATCCTCAGTTCCAAAGAATTGGGACATAAAAAAAGGTTCTTCATAATTTTTTTTGCACATATTAATACCTACTATTCATTTAGCATTTAAAAGTTTTGAGTGGGGCTCCTGGCTGGCTCAGTTGGTAGAGCATGTGATTCTTGATCTTAAGGTCTTGAGTTTGAGCCCCACGTTGGGCACAGAGATTACTTAAACAAAATGACTCAAAGCATTTTTTAAAATGAAAGTTTTGAGTTATGACACCAGCTCTAAAGAAGTTTCTTATTGGTCTCCAGTTATCTTACTAAAATTAGAATATGCAGCCACCAAATAAACTTGGTTATGATTATATTATCTGTAAGAACAATTAATCAGGCAGGAAATCATCATGCTTTTTTAAAGATTTTAGTCATTTATTTAAGAAAGAGAGCGGAGTGGAGAGAGGGAGCATAAGCAGTGGGGAGGGGCAGAGGGAGAGGGAGAAGCAGACTCCCCACAGAGCAGGGAGCCCGGACAAGTGGCTCAATCCCAGGACCCTGAGATCATGACCTGATCCAAAGGCAGACACTTAACCAACAGATCCCCCCAGGCGCCCCAGAAATCATCATGCTTTTATAGTCAACTTTGTTTTTCATATAAAATTAAAACCAAGGAAACAATAAGCACTCTATTAAAAGGATATACATTTTTAAGTTTTAAATAAAATGCAATTGCCTATGTACAATCAAGTTCCAGTCTCCATTAACTTTAAGTTAGTAATCCCTGTTTTTATGACCTGAGATCTACCTATTTCTTGGTCTGGGCGCTAGACCACCTCAATGGCATGGTCATCAGATCAGAAACTCTGTGAGGTCAGGCCCATACCCATCTGGGTCACCGCTGGAGCCCCAGTGCCTGGCGCACTGCCTGCATCGCTTAGGGAACCAGAAATATGTCTTCAGAGAATGAATGAGTGGACACAATCCAGGACCAGGCCTTTAGGATAAACTGAATCTGGTTGGATTATTTCTGAAGTGCTGGAAGGAGGTAGAACTTAGGTAAATGTGAATCAAAGCAGAGGGAAGGGATCCAACACCAGAGGAGTATCAAATGTACTTTGTTTTGGTTTTTCCCTTGAGGGATTTTTATGAAGCCAAAAATAAGAGATAAAAGGAGAGTTGAGGCCGGGAAGATCAGGAACTTCTCAGAAACTCAGGTTGTGAACAGGGCAAAGAACTAAGCAGGGGTCCCAGATGTTCTTGCTGGTGCTGGTCGGTCATGTGACATAGGGGCGGGTCCTCCAGTTTAAACATTAAGCTTGGTCCCCAAAGAAGCTTTCTTGAAACCAGAGTCCTCCCGGGATGGCTTAAACATTTCAAAATAATTTGACAACAAAAATCTTTATAGTGAAGTATACTGAAGTCGGAGGAACCTTAGCTCAAGGCCACATTCCCCAAAACATAGTTTTAAATTTTTCTTAATAATTTACATGGGGGATTAATAAGGTTTTGTGGGAAGGAAAAAAAAGGGGTGAGTAAAACAAATGCTAAGCAGATTACTTTCTTATAGCAATTCTCAGAGCCTTTAATATGTTAATGTACATTAGGAATCTCCAAAAGAATGTGTGTGTGTGTGTGTGTGTGTGTGTGTGTGTGTGTGTGTGTAGCATCTCTTAAGACTAGAATTCCAGCGGGGGGGGGGGGGAAGAAAAAGAAGACTGGAATTCCGCACAGCGCTTTTTGGAAAATACTGACTTACTGAGTAATCCCACCTTCCTCTTTTTTTTTTTTTTTAAAGATTATTTATTTATTTATTTATTCATGAGAAACGCAGAGAGAGAGGCAGAGACACAGGCAGAGGGAGAAGCAGGCTCCATGCAAGGAGTCCAAAACTCCAGGGTCAGGCCCTGGGGCACCCTGGGGTGCACCCAGTTCCCCTCAAGCACTCTTATGCTAGAAGAAATTCTCCATCAATGGCAACACCTTTCTCTTCAGAGAATTTCATTTGCTTTTTGTGTGGCATGGCAAGAGCCCAAATGAAAGCTTAAAGACCTGAAATACATATTTTTCAGTAAGAAAGAAATGTTTTTCTCCTAAGTTTTTGTGTTCTGCCCATTGAAACCAGAACATATATACACATATATAAATATATTTTTACATAGAAATATATAATATATAATAAATATATAATATATTTAAATAGATTATATTTAATATATTTATATATAATAAATATAAATAAATTTAAATAAATAATATATATTTTATATATAAACTAGCTCTTTAGTGACCGACACAAACAGAAAAATGTGACAAAACTGCTTTGGGAAAGAACACAAAATTAGAAAAACAATTTATAAAAATATAACTTCAAAAATGCTTTTAAAATAAAGCTTAACCACAAACACTGAGATATAATGTGGTTTCATCATGTGTTTGAAAAGGAGAATTACTCATTATTTTCATAATTCCTCAGAGTACCATTCAATAATTTGCCCAAGGATTTGATTTTATGTTCTAGCGGCCCCCAAAGGTGGCAATATCTGCTTATAAAAGCCTTGAGTTGGACTGTGCAGCCTGCTGACTTTTTTCCAGGTATTTTCTCATGAAAACAAGATTGCACCCCCGGGTGGGCAGTGTCACTTAATCACTTGTGCCTCTCGGAGACTTATATGTACCTTTTCCTTCTCTTCACAATATCGATTTTTTTCTTAGCCAGTGATTATAAAATATGTTCTGAAAGAAAATGAAAATATGCTCCATACCGAGACTGCTTAGGAGTCTCTCTGCCTCCCTCTCCCTCTGCCCCTTCCTGCCCCCTTCCCCCCTAGGTGCTAGCATGTGCTTGCTTGCTCACTCTCTCTCAAATAAATAAATAAATCTTTTAAAAAAAAAAAACAAAAAAGGAAGTGTCTGTCTACCAGAGTTTGAAACAAGCTTTTGGTTTTTACTGATGAAATAGTCATGGCTTTTCAAAAAATAAATGATTACACTAGGCCCAAGTAAGAAATATGTGTTAATCATTGAAACAGCTTCTTATTGATCATCATCTACTCTACTCTGACGGATGCTTCTCCTCCCTATGGCGTGAAGGGATTCGGCCATAAAGGCTGAGGCTGTCCTAAAGGCTCCTGGAGAAGTCCCATCGAGGAAAGTACTGGGCCTGCAAGACGAAGCTGCCCACAGTGTCCCGCAGGTTGCCTTCCACAGGGCTATCCTTGCTCAGCGGCATAAGAAAGTGGGGGGTATCAAACTCTGAAAGCTGCCCTTGGTTCTGCAGGATTTGTCCCTAGAAGAGTTGCCCTAACAGCCCATTTTTTAAATCAAAGTCTGAATGATGGCTGGATTACAGAGCTGTTGTAGCTCAGAGATGGAGTGGGCTGGTTATCATTCCTCTGCTTGTCTTCACGATTCATTCTCCATCCCTCCCAGCCCTGCTCCATGCCCAAGGAAACTGGCCCCCTTCAGAGGAGAGGGTGGGAGGAGAAAGCAATCAGGCCTTATTCTCTGCCCTCCCTGCTTAGGAGCTGTGTCTCTGTGGATAGCTGTGACCTTCCACACATTTGGCTCCCCTCAGGTGGCCCATCTTTCATGCTCTAGCTCTCACCAGGCTCCAAAACCGATTTTCCTCCCCTTGGCCCCTTCAGCCCTAGGGGAAATAATGGTTTCCTGCCAGTGTCAGACCCAAAATCCTTTGTTCATGTCATCAACCCTGCCCCCACCTCTGAAGTTGTTAGCCTCTTTGTTCCAGTCTCTTCATTGAACTATCTGGGTGAATTCTGTTTCCTGTGGGCAACCTGACTGATAAACCAACTGCCATTAATTTGCAAAATGAAGCTGTTAAAAGAGAGCGTGAGTTAATAAAATATATTTTCTTCACAGCTTCAGAGGATTGTGTAGAAATACGGGTTTGGAAATCATGCAGATCCGTTCTTATTAATTGTGTGATTCTAAGTATGCTTCACCTTTCTAAATATCAGCTTTCTTATCCAGAAAATGGAGCTAAAAACAGTATTTTAGCACATCAGATTGTTGTCAGGATTAAATGACATAATGTTTGTAAAATACTCAGCACAGTGCCTAAAACATCAAAGATTGTCAGTAAGTTGGAGCTCTTGTTTTTATTATTTTTATCTTTAAGTATATTTCAGTTTTCAAACTAAGAATGCATCTGTGTCTCTCTATGAATTGTTTAGTGTTAGTCCTTTCATAAACAAGAAATGAAAGACAAGCACATTATAGAAAACATTATTTTATCAATATGGACATTGGATGTTCGAGGGATCTGTACTGGTAGATTAAGGGCCAATAGCAGAGAAAGAAAGGAGTTCCAGGTTGGTCACCTTTAGGAGCAGCATTGCCCCTACCAAGTCCCCCCAAAACAGATACCTAACTTTTCACTCTTTTCACACCAGGCTATCACATATTCACACGTCCTGGGTGATATAACACATTACATTGTCTTGCCCCTTTATGCAAACTGGAATTCCTCATCTGTTCACCTGAAATCTACTGAATCAGCTGGTGTTGGTTTAGCTGTGAATGACCCCAAACTCCAAATAATAGTAGTCCAAGCAAGATGAAAGTTTCTTCTTCCTTCACATAAAATCTGAGTGGGCAGTCCTGAGTTGGCAGGGAGCTCCATGGTGGCAAGGACTCAGGCTGATTGCTCTGCTGTCCTGTCTTTCAAGGTGGAGCTCCAGCCATGACAGCCATATTCCAAGTAGCAGGATGGAGAGAAAGGGCAAAGATAAAAGATTTTGTGAAATAATAGAAAATATGTATATTGGCCTCTGCTTCTCAGTTCCTGGCACCGAAGTCCTAGAACCCTTGTAATTTCCTAAGTGATAAGAGCACTAGGAGCATCTTTTGTTCTAATATTTGGTCTTTGACCCCAGCCCTGGACACACAGTCCTAAATTGCTTGGAATTTCCTGGGTGTGTCTTTTGTTCTAATGAAGCAAATCTTGGTAGTCTCCTGAAGAGCTTCAGGATGGGAGCTGGTCACCAGAAAGATCAAGCCATAATTAAAAGCTTGTAATTTTTAATCCCACCTCCTATTCTCTGGGAAGTTTTTTTGTGTGTGTGTGTGGTTTTTTTTTTTTTAAGATTTTATTTATTTATTAATGAGAGACACAGAGAGAGAGGCAGAGACACAGGCAGAGGGAGAAGCAGGCTCCATGCAGGGAGCCCGATGTGGGACTCGATCCCAGGACCCCAGGACCATGCCCTGGGCAGAAGGCAGGCACTAAATCACTGAGCCACCTAAGGGATCCCTCTGGGAAGTTTTGAAAGGGACTAGACATTGAGGTGATAGCCCATCATAGCTATGTGATGAAGCCTTCATAATAATCCCCAAAATATGGGGGATTCAGAGAGTTTGTGGGTCGGTAAGCACATCCACATGTGGGGAGGGTGATGTACCCCAACTCCACATGGACAGAGAAGCTCCTGCACTCAGGACCTTTCTGGACCTCTCCCATGTATCTCTTTATCTGTTCAACTGTATTCTTTATCATATTCTTAATTATACAAGAAGCTGACAAATATGTGTGTCCCTGACTTTTTATTTTTTTTAAAGATTTATTTATTTATTTATATTTATGATAGAGAGAGAGAGAGAGAAAGAGGCAGAGACACAGGAGGAGGAGAAGCAGGCTCCATGCCGGGAGCCCTACGCGGGACTCGATCCCGGGACTCCAGGATCACGCCCTGGGCCAAAGGCAGGCGCCAAACTGCTAAGCCACCCAGGGATCCCTGTCCCTGACTTTTTAAAGCCATTCTAGTAAACTATCAAACCCAAAAAGTGGGTTGTGGGAACCCCGATTAGAGCCAGTCAGTCCAAAGTATAGGGAACAACACTGGACTTGTGATTGGCATCTGAAGTGAGAGGTTGCGGGCAGTTCTGTGGAATTAAGCCCTTAGCCTGTGGGATCTGACACTAATTCCAGGCAGATAGTGTCAAAACTGGTTTAAATTGTAGGACCCTGAGGGTACCAGAGAATTGCTCAATTATGTGGAAAACTTACACATCTAGGGTCAGAAGTGAGGGAAGTACGATAGTAGAACAGGAGTAAATGAGAAACTTGGGAGTTGTTCCTTTACGTTGGCTGGCATTGGCTCTCTCTTAAAACAGGGATCCCAGAAGTTGCCATTAGACATTTCTGCTGTGAGCCCATGGGCCACAACTTAGTCAAATGGCAACCACTGGCCCCGCCAACCTCCAGTAATCAAGAAGGCTGGGAAATGTTGACTTTATCCTGGGAAGTCACATGTCCAGCTCAAACTACATTAACTATAGAAGAAATGTAGAGCAACTATTGGGGGCTACGAGTAACTTCTGCCACCTTCCTTTCTACCACTCTTCTTCCTCACCATAGTTAGGAAAAACAGAGGCAGAGATTTAAAAAAAAATAAAAATAAAAATAAAAAACAATGCTATCTTGACAGTAGAAAAGGGCACTTTAGTTTTCAGCCTCCAGAAATGGTGTGGTGTGAAATCAAAAGGAAACCAGAAAGCTGTACTGTATCCTATTTTGCCCCACCTCAAACTCTACTCAGATCACAATTTCCAAACCTAAGCAATCAGTAGACCTTGTTTTAAACTGCTGCCCCTGCCCAAACATACCAAGCAATCAGAGCATAAATCTGTATAAATAAATACAACATTGACAGTAACTGGAATTACAGAATACATTTCATACCTGAAGGATAAAGACAGCCTAGTAAAACAGTCTGATGTTTATCTTTAACCACTCGGGCGTGGATTCAATGGGTACCCATGGCAATTGCCTGGCAAGTCCATTCTGTTTCCCTGTGGCCATCTCCATAATTCATAGGACTCAAAACAGATTTTTAATTGAATATACAAATAAGATCAGAATCGCAGTCAAGGAATATTAACCTGGGAAGGTGTTAAGTGGTCAGGAAAAAGAGAATGGAGTTGATGCCAGTGAGCAGATACTGCAGTGCCAATGACAAGTGAGGTATACAACAGGAATGGGAAGCAGATGACAGATAGAGACCTACTCCAAAGGATTTAGAAGTAGATTGTTTTCAGGGGACACAGTAGGAAGGGGTTGAATGTAGGAATCTGCCAATTTTGTCTTCTCAGATAACTATCTTTCGATTTTGTCTTTGTAGGTATTTGTTCCTCTGCCACTTTGTATGATTGGCAAGACTGTCAAATTGAAGGACTCTGCCATTTGAACAGACAAACAGAGATATGAGTGTGTGTGCTAGTGGTAGGAACAGCCCAGCCTAGAACCTTAGGCCCAGACGATCACAGTATTTCATTCTCTTAGGCACAGTGATTGGGCCAGGGATGGGCAACAGGTGCCCCAGTCTAGGCCAATTAGAGCCCTTTTCTAAGGACTTCTCAATTCGGAGCCAGAGGAGAAGGGGAGTTACTTTTTGGAAGTATGTGAATGAAGACTGCCAGCAGCCTTTTTCTTTCTACATGAAGAGCACCTGTCTACAAGCATGAAAGCAACATAGATAAGTGGGTGAAGGGTGCATAGGGCAACCCACTGAGTTCCTGAGTCCAGTCAAACCAGAAGTGAGATCATTTCCTGGACTTTCCAGCTATGGAGTACAATAAATCTCCTCTTATGCATGAGCTAGTGTGAGTTGGGTTTTTGCCACCACTTGTAATCAAAAGAAGTCTGGAAAAAAATATGCTCTTCCCATTAGAAAGAGACTATGAGTCCACAGCAAATTCAATGAAATGAACGCTTAAGCACATTGGTATCTAATAAAGATTTATTTATTTTTTTTTTTTATGATAGTCACAGAGAGAGAGAGAGAGAGAGAGGCAGAGACACAGGCGGAGGGAGAAGCAGGCTCCATGCACCGGGAGCCTGATGTGGGATTCGATCCCGGGTCTCCAGGATCGCGCCCTGGGCCAAAGGCAGGCGCCAAACTGCTGCGCCACCCAGGGATCCCTAATAAAGATTTATTAGCAAACTACGAACAAATCAGAGATGGTAGAGAATGTCAAAGAAACCAGTTTTGCTCATTTTTGTTGTTGTCCTTCTGACACTGGTAGTTTTTGCTTTTGAAATTGTAAGAGGAAGGAAAAGAGATGTGTCAGTCTAGAGAGAAGGGATTGAGAGGCAATAAAGGGAGGTATGAGAACAGAGTGATGGAAATTGGTAGATTCCTACTTTCAACCCCTTCCTACTGTGTCCCCTGAAAACAGCCTTGGAGTAGATCTCTGTCACCTGCTTCCCATTACTGTTGTATACCCCACTTGTCATTAGCACTGCAGTATCTGCTCACCGGCATCAACTCCATTCTTGAGAGATGGCATGGTGTAGTCCCAGCTACAGGGAACATGGGTCACAGCCCTGGCTTTGTAACTACAGCTTCATCTACTTGGGTAAACCATTTTGACTAGTTGTGATTTCTACACTTGAGAAATAAGGAAGCCTGTAATAAAGGGTGATGAAGGCCCCTCTTGGTTCCAACAGTCTGTCATTCTAGTGTATCCCCTATTTCTGCCAGAAAAATGAAGGAAGCAGGTAATAGGATGCTTCATTATTGGATTCACGGATATCAAGGGAGTGACCTCAGGTTTTCTCAAGAGGTCCAGCTTGGATGGCAACTACTATGACACACCCAGGGCAACCTCAGATCATCCTATGGACAATTGAGGCTCTGGCTGTCCCCTGGAGAAGTCAAAACATGGTCAACAATTTTTGGGCTGGGAGTGGAAGTAGATCCAAGGTAGGGCTCCCTGTTTATAATACATTAAATAATTTATCAAATTCGTTAGTCAGAAAGGGCAGAACCAACCTAAGCTCCCTCTTCCCTCCTCATCCTCACCCTACCCACTGAGGAGTGCTGACCCACACTAAATCCTATCCAGAGGAGCATACCTGGAATCCATCCAACCTAGCAAGTGCAGCCTGCCTGGCAGAGACCTGAGCAAACCAGTTTCACACAGGAAAATTCAATAGCCTGCTATTATCACAACTAGGGAGGCAGGGGAGGAGCAGTCCCATCTATCAGAGTGGTTTGAGGAGGAGAGGGAGGAGGAGAAGTGAGAATGGGAAGAAGAGGCAAATAAACAGAGGAAAGGAAGCATTATGGAAGGTGCTCCGGCCCAAAAACTGGGGCTGAAGGATAGTCTGTGAGAAGAAAGTTTCCTTCTAGCTCCTTTAAACTGTTTTCCCCAACTCCACCAAAATGGTCAGCAAGAAGTTTCTCAGTTTTTAGAGTTTTGAAACTACTTGGGTTTATAGTAGGCATTTAATAAATGTTTACTACGTGAAAAAAAAAAATCAATGAAAGGATGAACAAACCTGTTGGTCACCATGTTCATTCTCTTTGTCTTTGATTCTCTGCTGAGCCACCAAAACAGAATATGCTCCACGGAAGACAAGATCTGATAAGGATGGGGGCTCCTGGCAGTCCCCGCTGTGGACCATCCGGGCAGAATCATAAAGGGTCACATCACAGAGGATGCTTCTTTCAGTCAGTGAGCAATTGTTAAATCATATGTCCGTTGGGGCCCAGGACCATGTAGACGTTAGTCCTGGACTCCCCTAACGGAAGGGACAGTGTTAGCCCATATAGAACAATGATATGAACCATTATAAATCCGCAAATGGCCTGATGTAGAGAGAACTATAATTGCAATTAAACTTCAAAGAATGAGAGATGAGTGGGGGCTGGAACAATCTAGGAAAGCTCCACTGAAGTAGGATTTGATCTTGATGCAGAGAACAAGTGAATGTTCATTCACTTGGGAGGAGCTTAGGTTAACATTCTGCACTCTGATCCCACCTGAGTCATCACAGTGGTATTTTCCAGATGCACGGCCAAGCCCTCTTCAATTTGCCTTCCGTACTCTGCATGGCAGGCGAGATTTCCATCACCATTAGAGCAGAGGGGGGCTTCACAAAGAGCAGTGCAATTTGAGTGTTGATGAGGCCAACAGGTTTGATTCTGAAGGTTATTATTGCTGCCAGGCTGTAACCTAGACATATAAATTTGCTGCTTCAAATGTTCCATCAGGAGAATCGGCTGGGGAGCACTAATCCCAAGTGAAACCATCTTGATTACAAAGGAAGAAACGACAACACCGTATCGTTTAACTGCTGAACTTAACAATGAAGCACAAAGCAGCATTAAAGTTCTCTGCCTGTAATGCCACGGTTTAAGCAGTTAATCTTATTTTAGCTGAATGGCATGTTCATTACAGCAAATAAGTAGGTAATATGTGGGATTACTGAAAGGAAAGATAAATTAAGCCAGTTATGGGCATCATGTTGATTTTTTTTTAACTGTCTGATTTAACTTGGTATTTTTCAACAGTCAGATCTAATATATACTCATCTAGCAGAGATTAAGTAGATGGGCCTTTTGCCCAGAAAAGGTATTACATATAACTTAAGATGCTAGTTTTCAGGGCAGCAATCCATGATACTCAACATTGCCTCCAGCCTGGAATCTTTAAGGCTTAAACTGGAGGGTTCCTGAGTGGTAAAATGGCACTTCTCTCTTTCCATTAAAGATGTTTTCACCATTTATGCTTCTCATGGGCAGCTGAAGCACTTTCCTTCAAGGTCTCAAATATCCTTCTGGGTGGACCTGCTATGAAGACACCTTCCAACATAACGTATAGTGCAGGAATGTATTTTATCTCATTGTGCTTGCCTCAAGCAAGTATTACTCTTACCGCAAACACCATTCACTGAACTAGGGGTATGAGAGGAAAGGGACATATATTGTCCCAAAACTGGAGGAGATTACAATCTAGTCAGAAGAGGGGGGATAATAATAAAAAATATAAGAAACCTAGGAAATAATGTGAGAGGGTGTATAAGCAATTGCCCATTGCATAGTGCAGTCCATAAGTGAAAAAACTAGCACCTACTGAGCAATATGAAGTACTAGATATTGGGCATTGCACTGTAGGCTTTTTGTATACTTATTCTCATTTAATTTGCACAATTATCTTGTGAAGTCACTCTGATTACCTTCCCTTTTCACAGCCCTCCCAAAGTGAAGGCCCAAGTAAGGGGAAAAACAGGAGGTTAAGCCCGGGTCTGGTTGATTCTAAAGCTCTTGCTTTTTCACTTATAACAAGTTGCTTCCTGAAGAAATATGAAGAGTCAGGAGCAGAAAAAAAAAAAAATCCTAAAAGAGGCAATGAAAGGAATGGAATTGGATGTATCTTCATCAGAATGGGATCCCTGGGTGGCGCAGCGGTTTGGCGCCTGCCTTTGGCCCAGGGCGCGATCCTGGAGACCTGGGATCGAATCCCACGTCGGGCTCCCGGTGCATGGAGCCTGCTTCTCCCTCTGCCTGTGTCTCTGCCTCTCTCTCTCTCTCTGTGACTATCATAAATAAATAAAAATTTAAAAAAAAAAAAAGAATGTATCGTCAGTCCAACTTGAAAACAACGAAGTTCTTTACCAGTATCCACCTGACAGTTCATTCTACTTCCGGGAAGAGCCTAAAGAAATAACCTTTTCAGATAATGCAATGACCTTAAAACATTTTGTTCCAAAAATAATCCCCTCCTGACTTTTATGCCATTGTTATGTTTTCATTCTAGTCATTCTCTCATATATCTGGATAAATGAGTAGAAAGGATATATATAGAGAGAGACATCCCACAGAATATTATTGTTGTATACAGTTGTTATTAAATTTATCCATATATTTTCTCCCTATACCTCTGAGTTTCCATCTAGGTTCATTTTACTCCTGCCTGAAAAACTGTTTTTAGCCATTCCTTTAATATGTAGGCCTGCTTGTGAGAATTTTCTGTCTTTATGTCCAGAGATGCCATTATTCCCCTTTTAATTTTGAAGAATTTTTTGGCTGGGCATATAACTCTCAGTTGTCAGTTATTTTCTTTTAGAACTTTGGAGATATTTCATTTGTCTTTCTGGCTTTCATTATTTCTCTTGAGAAACAAGCAATAAGTTTGATTATTGCTCTTTTAAAGGTAACATATCTTTTCTCTAGCTGTTTTATAAGATTTGCACTTTGGTTTTCATCTGCTATGAATGTGACTAGGTTTTTTGGTTTGTTTTAAATTCTGGTTAGGCTTAATTTGTGACATTTTTCACCATTTTGGAAAATTCTCAGCTATTAGCTTTTCAGAAATTATTCCCATTGTATTTTCTTTCTCCTTTGCTTCAGAGACTCTAACTACATTTATATTAAATCTTCTTAATGCATCCCCTATATCCCCTACCCAATCTGTATTTCCAAACTTTTTTCTTTAAATGTTTCCTTCCGGAGATATTCTTCTAACAGATTTTGAATTGACTCTTTAACTAGGACTTATTTACTATTAAAACCCTTCCACTGACTTAATTTCAGCTATCATATTTTTTTATTTGGGATTTGACTCCTTTCTTTGGCTTTCATAATTGCCTATCTTCTTTTTTGTTTTACCACTTTACCTTTGTTTTGTTTTTGATAGCAAAGTTATTCACTTTTTTTTAAGTAGTCTCTGAGAACAGAAAGTTAGTCCATTCCAGCCCTCAGTGTCCTGGTGGCAATTTTGTCCTTCTCAATGATGTGGACAATGACTCCCATGCCTGACAGTGCATCCTGATCCACAGTATTCAGCATGGTTTGTGAGATAGTTTCAAACAGGTGTTCTGGATTCACGTCAGGCCCCCAGAGGGACTCACACACCCCATACATTTGTTTGGAGCAGGTGCACGGATCACAATGTTGTCAGTCACCATGGGGCAGCAGAGAAGGTATAGGGAGCAAATGAGGGGCTTAGTCTTCCGGTCCAACCCCATGATGACTGGCTTTGTGTAGTAGGGGCCAAACCACTTCTCATACAAGATGTGGCCACTATGTTCATGAGGGTATAAGGCTTGATCTGCCGACCTTCCTTCAGCTCATACAGGTTCAGCTGGAAGTTGAGGTGCTGGGCAACAGTCTGGACATTTGTGGTGAGCCCAGCCAGGTCTATGTAATGCCAATCGCCCATGGGAAAGATCTTCTAGAAGTCTATGGTCACCATCTGGGACTGGATCCCACAGCACCTTTCGGCAGTGATGGTCACACAGTTCTTCCCATTCATGGCCACAATGGCCCTTCTGTTATAGGACATAACAGACATGATTGCAGTGTACTGGGACCTCCAACTGCCACAATTCCAGTCAACTAAGGCTCACTGCCTGTTTTACCTTTTTGAACGTATTGAATGAACTACTGAGCAATTTGCTGTCAAGTAAAAACTTAGAGTTGACAACAAAGAAGCAATCAGTGAATTCTAGACCCACTTAAGATATAGAAAGCCATAAGCACTGCTCCTACAAAGTGTTTTGCTTTGGACAGAGTACAGGAGGAAGAGTAGTAACCAAAAAAGTAAGAAGAGAAAAACTGAAATGTTAACAAAAGCTTAAAGACCAATTGTGGGCTAGTATGACAACTTAGAATCTCTGGGGGCCATGGATACAAGGAGTCTGCCCCATGACTCCCATGACTCCCATTTGCCAGCACTTTTCCATAGGCCTCCCTGGGTGTTCATGAAAGACTAAGGGAGAATTGAAAGAGCCTCCCTTTGGGGGAGATGAGATGACAACCAGCTCCCAATGGGAGAAAGGCATAAAACCCATGCCCATCTTCCATACAAAGAAAAAGCCATCTGCCACTAGAGGAATGGTACAAAACCTTCCTGTCCCCTGGTCCCAAGAAAAGACTGGCTATGGTAGAAGAGGAGTTGAAGCAAAAGCCATCAGATGCTGCAGGAAGGCAGGAAAGCCACCAGTCCCCAGGATCCTTCGGTGATACAAAGCAGAGATCTGTTACCAGTGAGAGAAGGACAGAAAATTCACTTCCATTTAAGACCTCATCCCATTACAATGCAAAGTCTGATTGCCATGGGGAGAGGGAGGCCCACCCTAAAACTCAAGAGCCCAGGACCTGCATGAGACTGCCGGCCCCAACCATAAGCCTTGTGCAAAGAAACCAGCAACATAACTCCACAGCTGAAGGAGGGATAGGACCATGGAGAGAGACCCCACTTGTTGCACAGGTACACACAATCTGCTGAGAGCTGATGGTGAAATAGGAACACAGAAAAATCCTCTGGCATTCCAGGGCACACAACAAACACAAAATGGCAGCAGTCCCCCACTGGAGCAATTTGAAACCTATGGTATACTGAAGGTAATGATATTAACAGTAAAACCCCCAAGTCCAGATCAACTACTAGCAGGAGAAATTCAGTTCCCTCCATGCTAATAGCCTCATAGAAAGGTTTGCCCATTTGCAGGTATGAATACTATTTATCTCAGTTTCTACCGTTCTTTTCCATGCAATGTCTGGCATTTAACCAAAATTAAAGGACAAATTAAAAATAAAGAAGAAAATGACAAAAATGTATTGTCATGAGATAAAGTAGTCAACAGAACAAGATCCAGAGATGGCCCACATATACATACTATCTAATAGGAACTTCAAAACAACTGTGATTAAAATAAAGGATCTGCAGCACCTAGATGGCCCAGTTGGTTGAACAGCCAGCTCTTGATTTCAGCTCAGGTCATAATCCCAGGTTTCTGGGATTAAACCCCACATTAGATTCCTTTCCCAGTGGGGAGTCTGCTCCTGTCTTCCCCCTACCCTTCTCCTGGCTTGTGTCCTCTCTCTCAAATAAATAAACAAAATCTTTTAAAAAATAAAATACTAAAAGATCTAGTGGAATGGGTGCACAGCATACAAGACAGATTGAGGATTTCAGCAGAGATATTTTTAAAAAGAGTTAAGTGAAAATATTCAAAATAAAATACAGTATCAAGAAATGAAGAATCACTTCAATAGGCTCATCAGCAGATGGGACACAGCACAAGAAAGCATCAATGAACCTAAAACAGGTCAATACAAATGATCCAAACTGGGGTGTCTGGGTGGCTCAGTCACTTGAGCAACTGCCTATTGACTTCAGCTCAGATCATGATCTCAGAGTCATGAAACTGAGCCCCATTGTCAGGCTTCATACATAGCAGGGAGTCTGCTTGAGATGCTTTCCCTCTCCCTCTCCCTTTGCCCCTCCCCCTGTTAA
The DNA here is from genome assembly GCF_048418805.1 of Vulpes vulpes. Classification (NCBI taxonomy): domain Eukaryota; kingdom Metazoa; phylum Chordata; class Mammalia; order Carnivora; family Canidae; genus Vulpes; species Vulpes vulpes. The sequence goes on from NC_132780.1 coordinate 193,726,830, forward strand.
CTCTTTCTCTTTTTCTTCAATAAACAAGCAAACAAACAAAGGAATGATCCAAACTGAAACACGGGAAGAAAGTCATAGTGAATACAACAGAAGTGTGCATCCAACAGTGTGCATCCAACAGAGCTGTGGGACAATATTATATCACCTAACAAATCTAATTGGAATCCCAGAAGAAAAGAGAAGAGGGCAGAAGGATATTTGATAGTAAAATGAGAATTTCCAAAATTAATGAAAGACAACAAAAAGATCCAAGAGGCTCAGAGAATCTCAAGGAGAATACAAAGAAAAATACACTTAGACACATCATAGTAAAACTGCTAAAAATCAAAAATTAAGAGGAAATCTTAAAAGTAGCCAGAAAACAACAAAAACATTACATAGAGAAGAACAAATAAAAGGATTATAGCAGGACTGTCATCAGAAACTTTGCAGTCCTGAAGGCAAAGGAGTGATTTCTTTAAAGTACTGGAAAACTTAGACCTCACGACAATCCCATCAGCTCCCTTGAATTTTTCATGTTGGTGAGGTTAATCAGAGCAAGGAAAACTGGTGGCACTATGGGAACAAGAGTAAACGAAAGAGCTTAGATCCAAGGAGCTGGGTGGCCTTGAGAGCTGGAAGTGATATGGATATGCCTCATGAAATCAACCATCAATGAGCAAGGATCCCAATTCCAAAAAGGGTTTTTCAGAGCCTGACCAGAGACTACATTCTTTAAATCACTCTCAGCATGGTGGGGTTGATTACAAGCAAAACTTCTGTACCCGTCCAAGCACCTATCCCTGGTGTTTAAAGACACAGAATGAGTGGTGCAGATTTGGTCACAATAGCCAAACTACAAACGATAGTTCCTTTGAGTCCGTCCATTGTGGTATTAGGAGACAGAGGAAGAAGTGAACACAGAATCTCCAGATGCAGAGAACATAAACCTAGGGGGAGGAATCAAAGCATCTAAGCAACCATTTCATTCTGCTCCTGAGATGTTGGGTTGGAACAAGAAGTCCTGGGAGGACGGTGAATAAAGTGTGCCAAGCATTGTAATTTCAAGCAGTTTTAGCCCTTTCATAAGATCCATCATTTTCCAAAAGCCCCCGTCCCCAGTAAATAGACAATCTGGGTTGTACAAAAAAAAAAAAAACATTGCCTTATTTAGTAAAGAATAGCCAAGATATAACAAGGATTTTAAAAAGCCAAGGTCAAGCCCATGTATGTCAGCTCCTATTACATTACTGGTGATAGCACTTCAAACGAATGTAGAAAATGAGATACTAGTAGGAGAGAAAAAAGGGGAGATGTAACTGCGAGGCTGTCTATTGTGGGCGCCTGTCTCTGAAGATACACATTCCAATGACCAGAAACCTCCTAACTTCTTCTGACTACTCTTCTGCTTCAGAAATCAATAGGATAAGGTAACAATTTCAATCCTGCCACTTACAGTTATTCCATAAATTACAGTTGTTGAATTGTTTTTAATTTCCAATGAAATGGAAAATCTGGGCAAATCTTTTGGATACAATTCTGGCACATAAGTAGGATACTGGAGGATCTACTACAATATCTAGCTAAAATGGGCTTATCATTCCTTTTAAAGGTTTGAAATATTTTGATTCCATTTGGGTACTGGATGGATTTTTTTAAAATATATCTGTTTATCACAGGAAAGAGGTTTTAAAAATTATTATTGAAAACCTTCCTACTTTAAGAAGCGTGAATCAGTTATTTGTTTTTTTAGTCATATCATGTTCTATTTATTTATTTTTTATTTTTTTATTTTATTTTATTTATTTATTTTTTTCAGTCATATCATCTTTTAAAAGTTCTCTGTAGTGTCAAGGAGACAAAAAAAATTTCTGGTCATTAGGAATGTTACATGTGACTAATATCTATTATACCCAATGTAAGCAGACTTGCTGGAGTTATAACTTTTATGTGCTACACGTATAATTCAGCATAGGTGGAAGCCCTTTTTATAATCAATATGATCATTTCTTGGAATTTTTACACGATAAGCAGAGTAGAAAAACATCTGATTGGGTATTTCAAGTCTCAGTTTTAGAACTATCAAACAATGGCCCAGTCATAAATAAGGAGTGCTATGATGTTCTGCTTCTTTAGTTAAGAGGAGAGGACATAAATGATACACTTTTTAGAGGGAATCCATGCAGTGGATAGATTAGATCAAGTGATCTTTCTGGATCTTTAAGGATCCATCTGGCTTAGGATTCTATGACTAGAAGACCTCTAATGTTTCTTCTGTCTCAGAAAACAATTTACTTGGAACATAATCTTTTTTTCATCTTCAACTGTTACATAGGTTATGAGTGCAATTTTGCTTTTTAATTCATTGCTGCTGATGTCTATTATTTATGTGATGTCAATTATATATAATGCTCCAGGAAAACATTTCACTTTATAAGGAGCACACTGCAGTAGAGCCTGTCCATGAAACATTAGAAAATGCTGTCCCATTAGAAGTAACATTTGCCTTCTAAACTCTGGCTATTTAGAGTTACACTTTAAGATAGCTGATGCTAGTTCTACCTCACAAATCCAACAAAAAAAGTAAATAATCCAAAAGTACATTTTTATTTGCGACAAAATCATTAGGTGGTACTTTTAAAGTAGGCATTTGAACTCAATGCCTGAAAAACTGAAATGTGATGTTCAATTACATCTGAATGTTTTTTTTTTTTTTAAAAGATTTATTTATTCATGAGAGACACGCAGAAAGAGAGAGGCAGAAACACAGGCAAAGGGAGAAGCGGGCTCCTCGCAGGGAGCCCTATGTGGGACCGATCCCAGATCCCAGGATCACGCCCTGAGCCAAAGGCAGATGCTCAACCACTGAGCCACCCAGGTATCCTGACATCTGAAGTTTTAAAAATTTATTTAAAACTCAAATATGGCTTGGGATGCTTGGGTGGTTCAGTCAGTTAAGTATTTGATTCCTGATCTGGGCTCAGGTCATGGTCTTGGGGTTGTGAGATTGTGCCTTGCACTGGGCTCCACACTGAGCATGGAGCCTGCTTAGAATTCTCTTCCTCCCTCTCCCTCTCCTTCTGCCCCTCCCCACCCCACTTGCTCTCTCTTTCTCTCTCTCTCTCTCACTCTCCAAACAAAACAAAAAAAGCAAATATGGCACTGCAATTTCCTTAAATTACTTTCTTTATTTCAAAGTGTCAAAAAGCTGAAGATGATCTTATGCATACACATATACTATGTGTCTCAGAATTTAAAACTATGCAAAGAATTTTTCAATATGACTAAAAAATGAAGTATTTACACACTTTAGTGTAATGCTTACTACTTATTTTTGAAATCTATTGCTGATGCTACTTCTAAAGAGCAATAACCTGACCAGAAAAATAGTAGAGGTGTTTTTTTTTCTTTCCTAAAGTGCTTATTAGCAACCATATCCAAAAGCAATGGTTTTTAGAAATATGTAACATTGAAAGGTGATCAGAGAGTCATTACTTACAGATTCAGATATGCCATTTTGTAACTCTGCATATGTAAACTGGTTTTATCTGCATTAATGAAAGATTGCTTTCAATGGCCCTCAACTATATGCTTCAAATCAAGATAGTGCCATTAGTATCAGCAGCATGAGCAGTGACACTAGAATAAACCCCAGCACATTTTAAATGGATCACAGCAGACTAGAAAAACTGTAACAGCCTTTGGATATGTTACAAATCCAAAGATGAGCCTTCTTGTTTGTTCTGCATATACAGTAAACATTAAAAAAAATTAAAAACACATTCTTGTCTCTTTATAGAGCATTTCATAGTATACAAAGGGAATAAAATTCTTGTACTATTTAACCTCTCATTTCTATATAGAGCAGGCTTCACATTCTCAACATTTAAAACAAAGCCTATTTCCACCAAGAAAGAAGGAATTAACAAATGAAATACCTAACACTAAAAACCTGAGGAAAAAAGCTCTGAAGCTTCTGAAATGAAGCTTTTCTTTAAAAAAAAAAAAAAAAAAAAAAAAGGTTGATATAAACATTCCAAAATAGAATTTGCTTTCTGATAGTGAAATACCTGACTTCATTTCCATCATATCATGTTTATCTGATCTAAATTATTTAGAAAAAATAAGCATCTTAACCTAACTGCTTTATGTATCATTCTCTCATTTTAACTCATGCCTTCAACATGAATCATTCAACAGTCTTACAGTGAGTGAGCATCCCCTCAGGTCTCTCCCTATCTATTTTCTGAACCTTAAGTTATTTGCACCCTTCCTATCTCTCCCCTCCAAAAATCTCCACATAACCCAAGAGAATCTTCATTGAAAAAATCACAACTTAAATATATTGTGATAACACTACATTTGATTTACAGTAGTAATAAATTACAAATTGCCAAATAACTTAATGTAATTCACAATGCAAATCCCTGGTAGAAAAAGAATCCATCTTGCCCTGAATATAATACAGCAGTCCAGTGATTTCAAATTACTTATAAAATAAAAGCAAAATAAGGTGCAAAATACTATTTGTAAAAGTTAAGTAAGAAACCAGTTTCCATAAATCTTTCTACAAAGACCAATGTAATGTGCCTTCCTGCTTCTAAAAATTGTTAGGGAGTTTATAATTAGTGGTTTCAAAAATGACATTAAGGAAACTAGGGATTGAATTACATATTATTTGTAATGTATGACATATTAAATACATATGTAACAATAATACTGCAATGGTGAGTAATTTAAATTAATCTTTGGACCTGCTACTTTTTGGCAAGTATATTTCTTTTCCCAAAGTCTTTGCCATAACTGGTTAATTTTCAAATGTTAGTTTTCAAAAACTTTGCTACTTATATACTATGTTAATAAGGAGATACCAGAAGTCTCAAATAGTAGAACTATGCCTACAAAATAAAATGAAGATTGTTCTTGCATCTTTTGTTATTGTAACAAATACTTATTTTAACATAGACAACATTGCTAGGCCTGGAAATTTAAAATACCTAAACTCTTAAAAAAGGGATGGAAAAGGAAAGAAAAATGGAAAATTCTTATTTAAAAATAAATCTGAAGTCCTTGCATTTCTGAGGAAGTTGACTTGTCGAATCAGTTAATCTTCTTCTTCTTTTTTTTTTTTTTTTTTTTTTTCAGTTAATCTTCTTTTGAACCAAGCTGTATCTTCCAGCATCCATCCATGGCATATGATGTTAATTCTCTATTTTCTAGATTTCAGTTTGAATTTTCCTGAATGTTTGCAAAGCTGGTACTGGACTTGAGACGTTTGGCTAGAAAAATAAAAAATATTATATTTTAATTTAAATTCTCTAAACATAATAATTCGGTATTCTTATGTAAACTATAGTATTCATCTATTAATTCCATGTTTGAATAGATTCAATAGATTCAATCTTCTAAGAATTAAAACCTAAGCCTATTTTTTTCTATCAACCTCAAAAAATATAACTTTGCTTGAAGCTGCACATGATTTTGTCAGAAGCGGTACCAAATAAAACAGATATAATTTATTTCATCTTGAACATCATAATCTCAAATATGTAATGTAGGTAAGAGTACTCTACTTAGAAAATAGAAGTGCCATAAAGTACAATAATAAAATTATGTATTTAAAAGTCTAAGTTAGAGGGCAGCCCCGGTGACACAGCAGTTTAGCGCCGCCTGCAGCCCGGGGCATGACCCTGGAGACCCTGGATCGAGTCCCACGTCAGGCTCTCTGCATGATGCCTGCTTCTTCCTCTGCCTGTGTCTCTGCCATTCTCTCTCTCTCTCTCTCTCTCTCTCTCTGTCTCTATGAATAAATAAATAAAATCTTTAAAAAAATAAATAAAAGTCTAAGTTAGAAATCCAAATCTAGATTTCTCTTAAGATAATTCTGTAATATATAAAAAAAAAAAACTAAAAAAAAGTCAAAAAAATTTAATGGCTAACAAAGAAAAGTGAGTTGTATTACACACACATACACAGACACATAGACAAATATATATGGCTGTTAATAAAATATGTACAATCAATTTTGATTTTGATGCTAATGGGACTGAGTTATAGAGTTAATAAAGAAAATCATGCTATTTCACTTGGTAATGTTGGTGCTTATAGTTAAACATGAATATTTCTCATATTCCAGAAACGAAAAACAAGTGTGTCATAGTAAAGGTATCTTATATTGGATAACCAGGAATCCCCTTACTTTAGAGATTTTCAACATGAGAGCAGAGGTTGTGGTTTAGAAGGTCTGCAATGCACCCAGGCATCTGCTTCTTTGTTTTGCATTAAAGCTCGGCAGACAATTCTGATATGTGCTCAAGGATGGAAACAAATGGGGATTTTTGTGAAGTTTTGGGAATGTCAACTTAGAGCCTTTAATTTATATTCAGGTACATTATGAAGATCATACAAAGGAATTTCACAGGACCAGTATTTTAAGAAACATACTCTAGGAAATGCTACCATTAAATATAATGTTCTTTTACTCAATGAATATATATATTTTTAAGATTTTGTTTATTTATTCATGAGAGACACAGAGGCAGAGGCAGAGGCTGAGGGAGGAGCAGATTCCCTGCAGGAGTCTAATGCAGGACTCGATCCCAGGACACCAGCATCATGACCTGAGCCAAAGGCAGACACTCAACTATTGAGCCACCCAGGCGTCCCACTCAGGGAGTATTTTTGAGCACCTATGATAGGCCCAGTACTTTCTACATGTTGATGATAGAGTAATGACCAAGATAAACAAAATGTTTATCTTGTTCTGATTTCTCAACTCTACAGTTGCATCAGGAGGAATAAATAAGGTAGAAAATAAATGAAAAAGTCAATTTAAAAAGTGAAGAAATATCATTAAGGAAAGATAATGGATATAGGAGAATTAAAAGAAAGATGAATTCTTAGGATGGGGGTCATAACAGGTATCTTTGAGTAAGTAATCTTTGGCCTACAACCTGGATGACAAGAAGCTAGTCAAGGAAGGCGGGGAGGGGCCAGTACAAGAGCTTTGGGGAGTGGGCAGTAAAAATGAGTCTGGGGGTGTTTGAGAGGAGCAGAAAGAAGGCCAGGCTGCTTCCATACAGCAACATGAGCAAAGAGAGGAGTGGGTACAGTGAGTTTAGAAAGATAGATGGGGGGCCAGGTCACACATAGCTTAGAAATAAGTTTCAATTTTATTCTAGATGCAACAGGAACACATGAAGGGTTTCAAGTGGGAGAACAGCATAGTAAGATTTGTGTTTAAAAAGTTACTCTAGCTACTATACAGAGAATGGATTGTAGTGGGTCAGAAAAATGGAAGCAGGGATACCAGTTAAGGGACTCCTGCATTAGGGCGGACAGGAGATGGGGTGGCTGGCGGTAGGGTATTATCAGCGGAGGTAGAGAAATGATCATTTAAGATACATTTTTGGAAAAGTAGGGCTGTCAGTACTTGCTGATGGAGTGGGAAAAGGGTGGGGAAGAGAATATGGGAATGGGGAAATAAAAAAAGAAGAAATTAAAGATAACAAGGTTGGTGGCTTATACAAATGAATGGTAGTGATTTAGAAAACAAACAAAAACCCTGATCTGAAGCAGTAAATATCCTCCACAGAGTTAAATTACAAAGTAAATAAGATGCTGAACTCTAAAAGTACACCAAGTCCTGAAAAATAAAATTTCTCAATAGTAAGGTCCCTGCAATACATTGTTATTATTCTAAATAAGTACTTTTAAGATCAAGTTATTTCCTATTTTACAGAATGCTAGCAATTTGTGAAAAGCTTTACTAAATACACTCATATTAAAGGCTCTTCCCTCTATTAGCTAGCTTTTCAAGGTGACATTACAAATCCAGTTCAAACTGATCTGCAAGTAACCTTTTTTTTAGTTAGATATATTAGAAGTGAAGTTAAATAAACTATGAAGAAAGGCTAGCAAGAAATTTATAAGATGGGTGCTTGGGTGGCTCAGTCAGTTAAGCATCTGATTCTTGACTGCAGCTCCTGTCATGATCTCAGGGTTGTGGGATTGGGCCCCACTTCAGGCTCCGTGCTCAGCACTGAGTCTGCTTGAGATTCTCTCTTCCTCTCCCTCTCCTCCTCCCGTGTTCTCTCTTTCTTGAAAGAAAGAAAGAAAGAAAGAAAGAAAGAAAGAAAGAAAGAAAGAAAAAGAAAGAAATTTATAAGGGAAAGAATTTTTATATCATAGGTTCCTAGACCAGGACTAATATTTAAGAGGAAAAAAACTTTTTTCTACAAAAGACATTCTCTATTTTAAAAATTAAAATTACTAAGGGATAAGCCCATATCTTCATTCTGTTAATAATAAGAAACCATGAGACTTAGACCCCACTCTTCTTCAGCTTTATGAGATCTTCTAGTTAGTGTTTTTTCTGCTTGCCCTATTTGATGGGGAATATGTGTTGAGCACATGCTGTACGTCAAGTAATGATCTTGCAACTTCGATTCCAAATTGTTCATGAACAAATTGTGTGTTCACTATAGTTTCTCCCTGCCTTTTTAGATGTCTTTCTAGGTGGCTCTTCCATGGCTTCAATGGACCTAAGAGCTGTCTCCCTCTTCCTCCTATGGCCATTTCAGGTCCAAAAAACCTTTGTTGCTATTCTTCTGTTGTGGCCAACCTTATTCCAAGCTTCCTCAACAAAAACATCTGAAAGACACTATATGTTGACTTTTGATTATCTATAATTGTAAACTTCTTACACATTTCTTCCATTAGTAAGCATAACTGTAAAATTTGAAGCAAAGAGCTGTTTTAGCCTAATACAGTTTGAGTTTTCAGAATATACATCATTTCTAAAACAGGTTTAAGTTTTTAAAATATAGGTTTTAGCTAAATAAATAAAGTTATAAAAAGGAACTTACGTAGAATGAGTTTACGTTTCTTTTGCTCCGAATGAAGAAAGCTACTAAGGTAGAAGACAACAGGTAGAAAGAGAATGAACACAGAAACAGCAATGACAGGCACTGTGTCACTGCATGGGACTGAACAATTGAAAGTTCGACTCCAAAGTTTTCGAGTAATGTTCATCTGGAACAATAACAAATAAAATTATTTTATTTCACATTTACTTTGTCTTCAATTTATACAATTATTTTATTAATATCATAACAGGCATCAAGAATTTAGACCAACTATATATCCCTTAAAAAATTTATTGATCGGGGCAGCCTGGGTGGCTCAGTGGTTTAGCGCCGCCTTCAGGCCAGGGCGTGATCCTGGAGACCCGGGATCGAATCCCACATCCAGCTCCCTGCATGGAGCCTGCTTCTCCCTCTGCCCGTGTCTCTGCCTCTCTCTCTCTCTCCTCTGTGTATTCTCATGAATAAATAAATAAAATCTTAAAAAAAAAATCTATTGATCATTGAAGACAATTTCTTCTGCCAGGGAAATGAGCTGGTTCAAGGTCATTATATAAGCTTATATCCATATGGAAATTTCATATCCTAAATTCATAACACCATCCGGATTGCCAACTTTTCATAGATCTTAGAGAACTTATATCAATAGGAATATGGTTATACCATGCTTCATTCATTAAAAAAGATTGAAAAGGGTAACTCTGTGAGGTGACAGGTGTGTTAACTAACTCGACTATAAGAACCCTTTCATAATGTGTGTATATTGAATTATCACATTGTACACTTTATTATCATTTTATTTGTCAACCATGCTTCAATAAAACTGGGTGGAGGAAAGGCTCACAAAAACAAAAAGAAATTTTTTTCATATGTTACATATGTAATCTCACAGAGTTTGTTGCAGTATTTTTAGAATAGAAATAAAAAATATCAACTAAATACAGCTTCTCTTCAAGAGATGATATTGATGAAATATTTAGTATCTTGTCTAAGATATTATGAAAGATTCATATGGGGACGCTTGGATGGCTCAGTGGTTGAGCATCTGCCTTCATCAAATCCCACATCCAGCTCCTTGCATGGAGCCTGCTTCTCCCTCTGCCTGTGTCTCTACCTCTCTCTGTGTGTCTCTCATGAATAAATAAATAAAATTTAAAAAGAAGAAAGAGGGATCCCTGGGTGGCGCAGCGGTTTGGCGCCTGTCTTTGGCCGAGGGCGCGATCCTGGAGACCCGGGATCGAATCCCACATTGGGCTCCCGGTGCATGGAGCCTGCTTCTCCCTCTGCCTGTGTCTCTGCCTCTCTCTCTCTCTCTCTGTGACTATCATAAATAAAAAAAAAAATAAAATAAAAATAAAAAAATAAATAAAAAGAAGAAAGATTCATATGGCAAACAATTTTTCAAGTACATAATATCTAATGAGTCATGGAAACTTTATTATATAATATCTTATTTAGCAGTACACATTAAAAACAGATACATTTAGGGGAAGCAATACCTCATTTTCATTGAGCTCATGGTTTCTGTCAAACATGCTAAGTGACATAAGGAAACTATCAAATTTAATGTAGAAAAATGTTCTTGCCTAAATTTTAAGATATAGTTTGCAAGTGGTGCTTTCTATGTTTACTGTAAGTTTTGCTTATTATAAGAAAGATGTTCTAAAACAGGTGGCCAGGTTGATTTGTGTAATCCAACTTCTGTCAGAGAATCAATATTTTTTCTTTATTTTAAAAATTATGAAGTAGACAATTATTCTTAAAATATATATTTAGTATTTATTGAGAGCTTACTGGAAGCCAGATACTAATCCAGACATTAGAGCAGTAAAAGCCCCCAAATCCCCATAGTGCATCCATTTTAAATTTGATGGTAAGTCCTTTTCGCCATCTTGAATATTATTGATACACTATAGTTCACACCTGCTATTCACATTCATCATTCTCAAGCATTAGGTTCATCAATTTTGACCAGAAGCTTTCCATTTTGAGCTAATAATTCCCACTTCTTTGATGCCTCAAAACTCAGGCATCCTAGTCCCATAAAAAGGCATGATCGCCATCTAGTGGTGCCCCATATGAAGTCAGCCTATACAATGGAGGAAAAAGCTTGTTCTTTGACCAATCAACACATATTACTAAAGGCTTACCATGTGCTAGGCACTGTTCTAAAATACTGAACAGTAAACAAAAAAGGACATGAGGTCCTTGTCCTCGTGGGGCTTATATTTTACTGAGGGGTGACAGACTATAAGTAAACAAATTAAAATTTTCAGATGATAATAGATATAAAGAATAAAAGCAACGGGATAAGAACAGTAATTAAGAAATGGCTTCAGAAACACATGATAGTAAACCAGAGACTTCTTTAATCAGCAACAAGTACACAAGAGACTGAAATGTAAACATGTAACACCTATGCCTCTGAAAATGACAGACATCATCAAACTTAAAAACCAAATGTAACAATTATCAACTCACTTATGAAGTACTTATGTCCATTTTAGTTTGATAGATCAGGATATTCTAAAACTTTACTACCTATAACCAGTTATTTCTAGTTGAAGACAGCATATGCAGATTCCAATATCCTCTAAAGAGGATAATGATACTAAAGGCACAATCAACAACACTGCAAAACACATATCATATCAGAAGTAAATTACTTACTGCATCTTCCACATCAATGCATAAGTGTGTTCCAGATTCAGCCTTATTCTCAAGTTCATTCATTTTTTGCATTTCATTGTACAAATTACTCAGAGTTTTGTATGCTTCACGACAGTTTTTGCAAACTTCTGAATAATTCTTTAACTGCAGAAGACTGTGAATGCTCCCCTAAAATGTCAGAGGCACATGTAATACACACAATAAATATTATATCTTTTTAACATAAGCTATTTGCCCTCCTAGAGGACAGGAAACAATATAGTACATTTAAAGTGCTGAGTGGTGATGTTATATAGCATAGTAAATCACTCTGAGCCTCCGTTTTATCATCTATAACATATTGCTACCACTACCTGTATTATAGGCCTCAAGGATTAGATACCTGGTATGAAAAGCACATAGCAAAATCTTTGGCACTTTCTAGTTGCCCTTAAATTTCGAAAACCAGGGGCACCCAGGCGGCACAGTCAGTTAAGCATCCAACTCTTAGTTTTGGCTCAGGTCATGATCTAAGGGTCAAGGGATCGAGCCCCACAGCAGGATCCACATTCAGTGTACAGTCTGCTTGAGATTTTCTTTCTCTCTCCCCATCCAGCCTGTATTGTCTCTCTCCTCTCTAAAATAAATACAATCTTTAAAAAGAAAGAAAGAGAGGCAGCCCAGGTGGCTCAGCAGTTTGGCGCTGCCTTCAGCCCAGGATGTGATCCTGGAGACCAGGGATCAAGTTCCACGTTGGGTTCCCTGCATGGAGCCTGCTTCTCCCTCTGCCTGTGTCTCTGCCTCTCTCTCTCTCTCATGAATAAATAAATAAAATCATAAATAAATAGAGAAAGAAAGAAAGAAAGAAAGAAAGAAAGAAAGAAAGAAAGAAAGAAAGAGAAAGAAAGAAAGAGTAGGAAAGAAAAAGAAAAACTACTGCACTATCCACTGATAACAGAACAATATAGCTCAGATGCCAAATTACTAATGCCTAAATACCAAAAATTTCCTAAATTATCTGGTCATTCATATGTCTGCTCTTGTCTATCCTATTTTCACAGAATAAATAAAATAGGCCCTTGCCTGGGCTGACTTTAACAGTGAAATCTGCCTTATTGAAACAGAAGGGACTTGGGGCGCCTGGGTGGCTCAGTCGGTTAAGCATTTGCTTTTTGCTCAGGTCATGATCTCAGGGTCCTGGGATTGAACCCTGTTCCCTTCCTACCTAGCAGAGAGCCTGCCTTTCCCCTCTCTCTGCTGCTCCCCTCTGTGTGTGTTCTTTTGCTGGCTCAAATAAATAAATAAAACTTTTATAAAAAAAAAAAGAGAGAGAGAGAGACAGAAAGACAGAAGACTTTATTAACGGAGAAGGAAAAGACACTAAAACTACATCCCCACTCAATCCTCTTATCCTAAGGCTTGTAATCCAGACCTCTCTAGTCAACAAAAAGGGACAAAGAATTACATAACCTAAAATGAAGGTAATGGATATAAGATATTGTATTACTGAATCTCAATCTTTTCTACTTCCCGGACTGACACTTGCCTTTTTAAGGACAAGTCTGCTAACCAGTCAGTTCACATTCTTACTTTCTATTCCCCTTATTCTTTACCTTATAGCATAAAGCAATAATATTAACTGAATATTAGAATGAAAGAGGAAAGGAAAACTTAAAGGAATTAAACCGATGTACCCCCATCCCACAAATACACACACAATGCTACCCTCACCATCTGTTTGACAAAGAAACTAAGTCTCCTCAGTCCTGCCACAAGAAATAGCACATGGCCTGTTTTTCACAGAATAATTGTGCATTTAGCTAAATGTGTTCAATCAAAAATTGAGCACAGAACCTTAATGGGGGAATGTAATTTAGCCATTGATATGAAAATTTAAAATGCACATATCTTTTAACAGAGTAATATCACTTCTAGGAAAATACCAGACAGGTAAAGTCATACAAATATTCCAAGTTATTTGAAAAAAAAACATGTTTGTAACACTAAAATACTAAACCAAATAAAAATCTTCATCAATATAGGGACTGACAGAATAAATGGTGGCATAACCAAATGGTAAAAAGCTCTGCAGTGTTTAACAGGAATGAGGAATTAGGATTGTGGGAAGAGGATGACACAGCATGTGCCCTTGTGTCCTGACTTTTTACTGAAGAGATTCAAGAAAAGAAAGATAAATCCAGGCACCTGAATAGCACCTAAATTATAAAGGTGTGACATGCAACTCTCATCACAGGAAGGTGTATACAAGCTACAACACGAGTCCCAGAGGAACCAACCAGAACGACAGTCTCTTGTGAACGTCTATCTTCTGTGCCCACCCACTGTCCTCTAGAGATGCAATAGGCCAGAATAGTAGCCCTACCTTGCCTGCAGATCCATCCACAAAAAGCAGTCTTTTCAGAGCCACCAAGGCAGCCCAGGTTTCCAAAGAAGCCATCTGCAAGCACTTACTACCCAAAATAGATCTGGTGTGGAATTTAAACCTACATCCGTGCTCAGTCACTAAGCTTGGAGCTACTGCCACAGCCAATGTCACCAATTTCATTGCTACCATCGAAAGATTTGACTGCCATTTGGCCGCCTCCCTTTGACTTCAAACTTTCTAGTTGGGTTCTTCTTTCCCGTTTGTCTCTTGGCTCTGGCTCTGGTGGAAGACCCTGAGGGCAGAGTATCCCCTGATGATAAATGAAACTACCTCCTGAAGCAATAAGGACCACCCTGAGCCTATGAGACCTCATCAGGGATGGACTCCATGACAATGGTCCATTTGACCTTCAAAGCCTGCCTGCAGGTACCCACCCACTTTTGCCCCACATTTTCCTTATAAAAACCTAGTAGTTTGGCACTTTGGAGACAGTCTTTGAGAGGCTAGTCTCCCATCTTCCCTGTGTTGGACTCATGTAAATTCCTTTCTTGTTTCACTGCCACTCATTTCTCTGCCTTTGGATTTTGTCAGCAGTGGCCAAACCTGGTCTGTTTGGGACCCTTGGAGCCAAGTGCTCTTGCACCCCTGCGTCCTGGGTACACCACTATCTCTTTAGCTGGCTCCCTTCCCCTCTCAAACACACACACACATATACACACCCCACCTTTAAAGCACTGGATATCGGGATCCCTGGGTGGTGCAGCGGTCTAGCGCCTGCCTTTGGCCCAGGGCGCAATCCTGGAGACCCGGGATCGAATCCCACGTCAGGATCCCAGTGCATGGAGCCTGCTTCTCCCTCTGCCTATGTCTCTGCCTCTATCTCTCTCTCTCTGTGTGACTATCATAAATAAAAAAAATAAAAAACAATTTAAAGCACTGGATATCCCCAGGACTCAGTCTTTAGGGCCTCTTTATTACCAATCATAGTTTCATTCACTCATATCCGGTTTCACAGCTTTAAATATCATCTGTACCTGATCTGATGATTCTCAAGCTCACAATTCTCCCCTGAGCTCCAATTTCATTTAAAACACCATTTGACATCTCAACTTAATAGCTATTTTATATTAACTTGTTCAAAACAGAATTCTTAATCCCCAATCCTTTGCAACCAGTCTTTCCTGTGGCTCCACCATCCTCTCAGCTACTCAGAGCCTAAAGCCTAGGATAATCCTGGTTCTTCTCCTTCCTTCTCTGATCAGCCTTCACTACTCCCAGGAATTACCCAATCTATCAGCAAGTCCTGTTAGACTTCCAAAACACATCCTGAACTGATCTACGTTTCTCCAACATTGCAGCCAGTACCCCAGTCCACACCATCTCTCTCCTGTGACAGCCTCTTAATTAGGTTCCTTCTTTCCATTCTTGCCTAGGTTCAACTGAGTTTCTCCACAGGGCAGCCAGAATGCTATTTTAACATGCAATTCATATCATGCCACATTCTTGATTTAAATGGCTTCCCATTGTGTTAAAATTCAATCCGTATTTCTTCCTTTGTTCTGCAAAGCTCTACATGATTTGGCTTCTGCCTATCTCCCCATATCTCATTCACGTATGCCCACTGTGCTCCAGCCAAACAGGCCTCCTTCCTATTTTTTGCACATACCAACCTCACTCCCTTCCCCAAGGTCTTTATCCTTGCTTCTAAGGAAAATATTCTTCCTGTGGCTGATTCTATCTCAACCTTTAGATCATCTCAAAATTCTCCTATTCAGAGAGGTACTTCCTGCCCATTCAATCTAAAGTAGTATACTACACTCCTTTTCCAGGACTCATTACTCTTAAATTACCTTCTTTCTTTGTTATTAATCATACCCCTACTAGGACATAGTTTGTAAGAACAGAAATCTTACCCACCTTGTTTACTGCTCTATCCTCTCAGTGTCCTAGAACACTGCCTCCTGGCACATAATCAGTGCCCAATAAATATTTGTTGAATGAATAAGTGAGTACATAGGGCCTGCCTGAGGGGATTTTTGAAAACTAAGCTATAGAAACCAAACTCTAACCAAACTCTATACAGACAGAGATTTCTTCCAGCCCTCCCAACCTGGTACAAACACCCTATTACATTGACCACCTAAGCATATAAGAAAGTAAGATGAGCCTAACAATGAACATAAAAAGAAAACAAAATATATAAGGAAAGAAAAGCAAATAAAATGATTCAAAGGGAAAACAGATTAGTAGACATCAGAGTAAATGCCCTAATGAAAAAGAATTCATTCAGTGAATAGGAGAGAGCTTTTAAAAATTAATTACAGTCAATGGTATGAAATAAATGTCCACAAGCCCATACTGATATAAATAAATAAATGTGGAAGAAGTGGCAAATCTTCATTATAGAAAGATTTCTAAATATTTAAGTAAATGCTCACCCCTCCAGGACTTAAAGCTTAATTTCCCCAGCCCCCATTCCTGTTACTTAGTAATTTACTTCCAAAGAATGGAATATGGAAAGAGGAAGCAAAAGATAACTTTACATTAAAGATATGGGGCAAGCGCTACCCTGTCCAGGTGATCAGGATAACGTCACCAGGAATAAATAATGTTGACAGACTGTATCTCTGACAGGCTGTGATAAGAAAGGTACTTCACTTCTGTAGTGTTCTTCCCCAAAACCCACAGTCCCAGTGTAACCACAAGAGAAACTGGAGACAAACCCAAATTGAGGAACATTCTATAAAATATTTAACCAGTATTCCTCAAAATTATCAGTCATGAAAATAGGGAAAGAGAAATTGTCAGAGTCTGCAGGAGGCTAAGTGTGGTATAATGGAAAATAGATATTTGGTCTCTCTCCCTGGATCCTGGAACATAGCTCCCAAAACCTTTGGAATATCCAGAGTGAAAGAGTGCCTCTGCATGCTAATGAGATGACTACTGGCCAGGGGTCCCTATATAGCTTCAGGATGAAGGCTGGTCACCAGAAAGACCAAAGCATGATCAGGGGGTTGGAACTTTCAGCCCCACCTCTGACCTCTAAGGAGGGAAGAGGAGCTAAAGACTGAGTTAGTCACCAGTTAACCATGATTGCCTACATAATGAAACCTTCAGGGGTGCCTAGGTGGCTCAGCTGGGCAAGAGTCCGACTCTTGATCTCAATTCAGGTCATGATTTCAGGATACTGAGATCAGGCCCCATGTTGGGCTCTGCCATCAGCACAGAGTCTGCTTGAGATTCTCACTCTCCCTCTGCCCCTCTCACTTGTGCTCTCCCAAATAAATAAATCTTCAAAAAAATATATTTTTAATAATTGATTATCACATCACAAAGATATCTCAATAAATTCCAAAATCTAGGCAGGCTACATTTACTGGTCACAATTTCAATAAAACTTAAGATGTACAAATGCAAATAAACAAACAAAAAAAATCATGTCACTGCTATTAAAAAATAATCTTCCAAAGAACTCTTAAGTCAAAGAACAAATCAGAATTAAAATTGGAAATTTAAAAATAAATGCAATGTAATTCCCTTTATATCAGAATCTATTATTGGAAAGGCCAAAATTACAAACTTTACAATCTGAAAATTATTTTATTGAGCAAAAAAAGCTGGAAATGTTAGGCATTCAATTCAAGGAACTAGAAAAATGACAAAATGAACTGAAAGATCATAGGAGGAATTAATAAATGCCAAAGAATAAACAAACACATTAAGATTTTTTAAAAACCAGGAACTAGTGAGTAAAACCAAACACAAGTTTTTGAAAGATCAATAAAAACGAATGTACCTTTAACAAGCCTAAAGAAAACTCAAGGGAAGAAAGAACTCACAAAAAATAGCATTTGGAACAAGAAAGGGAATGTAGCTACATATATGATAGAAATCTTTAAGAAGTGACCAGTAACTTGCTATCCTGGAATGGATCCTTAGACAGAAAAAGGACATTAGTGGAAAAAGTGGTAAAATCAGAATAAAGTTGGCATTTAGTTAATAGTTCTGTACCAATGTTGCTTTCTTAGTTTTGACAAATATACCATAGTAACATATATAGGTTAACATCTGAGGAAACGGGTCAGCATTATACAGGAATTCTCTGCATTACCTATGCAACTTTTCTGTAAATCTAAAATTATTCCAAAATAAAACATTTTAAAAGAAAGTAACCAGTAAAAATCTGTAGTGGGGGCACCAAATGTGATAAAATACGTTGGAATAAACTTCAGAAATGTATAAAACCTATGCAAAATTTAAATAAATCAGTAAGACTGTGCTAGAGGACACCACTATCTCTTTAGCTGGCTCCCTTCCCCTCTCAAACACACACACATATACACACCCCACCTTTAAAGCACTGGATATCGGGATCCCTGGGTGGCACAGCGGTTTAGCGCCTGCCTTTGGCCCAGGGCGCGATCCTGGAGACCCGGGATCGAATCCCACGTCGGGCTCCCAGTGCATGGAGCCTGCTTCTCCCTCTGCCTGTGTCTCTGCCTCTCTATCTCTCTGTGACTATCATAAATAAATAAAAATAAAAAAAAAAAAGAAAAGAAAAATAAAAATATTCTCTAAAAAAAAAAAAAAAAAGAGAGAGAGAGAGAATAATGGTGGCTGCCAGGGGCTAAAGGAGGACATGGGGAATCACTGTTTAATGGATACAGAGCTTTAGTTTGAAAAACTTCTAGAGATGGATGGTGGTTATTGCACAACAGTGTGAATATACTTAATGCCACTGAACTGTACACTCAAAATGGTAGCATGGTAAACTTTATATTCTATTTTACTGCGATAAAAAGAGAATATACCATATTCCTAGATAGGAAAGTTCAGTATCATAAATATGTCAACTATTTCCAAATGATGAATCTAAAATGTAATGCACTTGTAATAAAATCTTAAAATGACTGAATTTTTTTTACTTGGTTCTACAATTCATTTCATGAGGAAAAAAGAATTGGAGCTATGCCTCATATCTTACATCAAAATAAATTTCAGATAGAGAAAAGATGTTTAAATGCAGAAAATAAAACCATAAAATTACTAAAAGAAATCACAGGGGAAATTTTTAAAAATAATTACAAAGTGGGAAAAACCTGACATGACACCAAGTCTGAAAGCTATCAAAAATTTTTTTGATAAATCTGATAATATAAAAATTAAAAATTTCCTCATAACAAAAAGAAAAGCACAATAAAAATAAACAACAAACTCAGAAAAATATTTGCAACTAATATCTCAGGGAAAATGTTAATTTCCCTAATGAAACATTCATCACAACACTTAAAAGAGTAAACAAAAGGCCTTGGTATACAAAGACTTAGTATACACTGCATACAATAATTACTATTTGGAGTTTTACAACACACATTAGTCCACTAAAGTTCTGAAGTCCTATAGTAAAGCATTTCCCAACCTTATTAGAAAACTAAACCTTTCTTATGGGCCATGTGTTAACACCTTGCAGAAGATATCTGGGGAACTGCTTATCTAACAGTTCTTATTATTCGCAGGGAAATTCATAATTCTGTGTCATCACATTGGTTACAGAGAAAATCACATGTATATTATACATGTTTACATCTGTTTGTGGGGATTACTTACTTGTTAAACAAGTTTCAAATCTAGGATTTTATCAGAGTTCCAATCTCACCCTTCATCACCACCATCAATACCAACAGGGTCAGAAGTGAAGAAAGCAAAAACCAACAAGGGTGGGTTTCCTTTCTTTCTTTCTTTTTTTTTTTTTTAGATTTTATTTTTTAAGTAATCTCCACCTCCAACATAGGGCTTGAATTCACAACACCAAGATCAAAAGTCACATGCTCTACCAATCCAGGCAGGCACCCCAAGGTGCATTTCTTAAAGGCTACCTTTATATTGAATTACCATTGTAATTCAATACTCAAGTTACCTTACTAAACAGTGCCTTTTATTTTATTTTATTTTTTTAACAGTGCCTTTTAAAATAGGTAAAATGTTTAAGCAAATATTGAGGCAAAGAATAAGCTGCCTGTAGAATCATATACTGCATTACATAATATAATACCTTATTGCATAAACAAAGTCAAGGTAAGTTACTGTCAGATAGAAAAACATTGTGTTTTAATTAAACAATCACATGACTAAGTTACTGTGTTCATACCCAGTATCTCATTGGATCCTCACTACAAAATACTTAAAGGTAGGCAGGATAGATTTTACTATTCCTACCTTACAAATAAGAAAAGTACAGTTTTGATGATTTTCCTAAAGGCTCATAATATTAAGAACTTAGCAGAAATCCAGGTCCATTTACTGTTGTTCTACATTGTGTATATAGATAAACATCAACAATTAATGCTAAAAAATTAGTTGACTCATCTATTACTGTGTACAATGCAGCATTTTAATTTCAAGTATCATATAAAAAAATACCTGGAGGTTATGCTCAAAGCAGGTCAAGGTGTGATTAAATAGACTGAGGAAGTACAGTGTGCTATTTGATAATTCTTCACTTTTGTTTGTTAAACAATCTGTCAAAAAACAAAAATGTATATTAATATATCTCCAGCAACAATTATAAACTGTCACTTATCTCTCAAACTATCATCTTCTGTTTCGAACTATAGTAATTCTTTGTTCAAACAAGCATATGTGTTCCATGTAAGAGAATTTTTCAAATACATGAGCTTACTCCCTTTTAGTTTCTAAAAGATATATTTTTTGTATCATAACCATTTTCACAAAAATCACAAAATAATCACATACTCTCTTCCCTTTATAAAAACATACATTAAATAAAATTTAAATTGATTGTTGATATGCTGCAAAGTCTTAGTCATGAACATCAGCTATCAAATGCTGACTTAAAAAGGGTATTATTCTCAGTGTTGTTTAGGCATCAGACTGTTTATCCTACATTAGTTTAACCTAAATTCATATACTTTTTGATCATCTTTTGTGTCAAATTTAGTAGTTCTGTGTCTCTTCCACCTTCACTTCTATTGTAACTTGTCAGGGTCACCATTTTCAATTTGTTCTTTCAAATCTATTGAGTTTTGGGACCAAAGAAACAAGCTGGTAAGAATTTTGCCTAAAATACTGATAAAGGGGCTTCAAGTAAAGTCTGGAAACAAAGAGAAGCATTTTACATGTTTTTTAAAAGCTAAAATAAATGATATTCCTCTGCAACTTGGTACTTTTGATTAACATTAGCTCAAGTTCATTCCTCTTGCTTTCTATGTATCTAGGATATAGGTGCAAGTACCTGGCTTCATATCCTGAAACTTATGGTCAGCCATTTCAATCTCACTCTCCTGGAATCCCTGCTCTCTTTACATTCCACATACTCACAAACCCTGGATAATCTAACCCTGAATAATCTCCATTCACTTTCTCTACTCCCAATTCTGCTTGTAGCATGCTATTATAGAAAATTCTAAGGTCATAATTAAGCAACTCAATTCCAATTCTAATCTCAGGGCCACAAAAAAATCCTTGTAGACACCTTACCAATTATTCCACAAGGGATGTTCCAAATATTTCCTATTCTCTAGTACCTACTCCACCCTACTCTTGTCCTTAATTTCAACTGATGGCCATATATTATACCCACTTAGGGCCATCTAAAATGATCTCTCTCAACTGGAAGTGGAGAGACTGGACAGGAAGCTACTGCAATTATCCAGGAGAAAACTGGCAATGCAAAGAATTCAATGGATGAGAGAGAGACCAAATAGGTAACGAAAGAGACTTGAATACAGCCCCCTCAAAATATGCCTCTTTGGCATGTAGATTATTATTTTTTTAAGGTTTATTTATTTCTTTGAGAAAGAGAGCAAATGTGGCCTGGGGGTAGGGGGGACAAAGAGAGGAGGAGAGAGAGTCTCAAGTAGACTCCGCGCTGGACTCTGGGCCGATCTCACAACCATGAGATCATGACTTGAGCCAAAATCAAAGAGTTGGCTGTTTAACTGACTAAACCACTAGGGTGCTCCTGGCATATTGGCCACTAGGAACCAGAAGCAGGAAAAAAGCTCTAAAAACACGGAACACATTATGTTTTAATAAATAAAATTTATAAAGGAAATTTCCATTTGTAAAGATGTCTCCTTCTCCTTCAGTGAAAGGAAGAAGAGGACTCTTTAACCAATGGAGAAGCTCTAACTTAAATGTGTATAACCAACTTGACTAAACAATCCTGGTTTAGCATACTTTTCCTAGTCACCTTCTGATAACTTGTCTCCTCCACCCAGAAGTCCCAAAGCCCTTTTCTTTTGATTAGCTTAAGACGATGTATAAACCCAAATTCTAACCATCCCTTTGGATTACTCCCATGTCACTCCCATCACTGGGTACTCTACAGTATCCACGTGCATCACACATGTTAATAAGCTTCTGTTTCTGGCCAGTCTAAGTTATAGAGTTCCAGCCAGAGAACCTAAAATGGGTAGAGGAAAGAGGTTTTATCCTGTCCCCTATAGGAGACACTAGGCTATGAAACACCGTGAGAGATGCACATGCTCTAACTCTTATAATATCAAGAGGCAGGCACTATCATTATCGCCATTCCCTAAATAAGGAACACAGGCTTACAGCAATTAAGGAAGTTGGCTATGGCCATAAAACTGGTACTGAAAACCTGAAGATCCTATTCAGTCTGATTCCTGAGCCTCCATTTGCAAACACTGAAAAAAATAAAATATTCACATCTATATCCTTTTTAAGATTTTATTTTTAAGTAATCCCCACACCCAATGTGGGGCTTAAACTTACCACCCCGAGATCAAGAGCCAGGTGCTCTTCACATCTGTATTCTAAACCATTACAGTTCAATTCTGAGAATCACCCAAATACATGACACCGCTCGTCCTTCCACTACCTATAGATCTCTTACACTATGCAAGGATTCGGGCAGTTACTACCAACTGACTAGTATTTGTGGCTGAGATGAACTTTAAACCTGGTGAGCAGGAGGGGAGCAACCAGCACATTAAAACTTCTCTGTGCACATTAAAAACAGACATCCTCTCTGGGTTAGATTAATTACAAAAAGGCACTCCTGCCCCCAGAAGCTGAATCAGAATTCAGTTCTATTCATCACCATCTGCGCTAGTGCAGGGCTTGGTGTGCACCTGGTATGCATGGGGCTCTGTTGATGAACCTATTCCTAGAGTCTCCCTCCCTGAATTCCTATACTCTGCATTCTCCACATCTTTATCTTCTCAAGAATGTAAGTCCCATTCATAGAAATAAAGTAATACACTGAAGATCATACATCAGGTTAGTAAGGCCCTGAAATACAAAATGCACTTCCAGACTTTCAATTAAATAGTCTCTTTATTGTATCACTTTTTCTTTTTGAAAATGTTGCTCTATCATCTTTCAAAAAGTTCATTCACTAAATTCTCTTTTTAAAAAAAGATAAAACAAATGCCTCTTTTTTTTTTTTTAAATAAATGCCTCTTAAGGCTGGTTTAATGTCACCACAAAGTAGCTTTGAATCCTTTTATGCATGAGGCAGTATATAATATATAAAAACAAACACAACTACAAATATGTAGAATATTAGAATATTAGCCTAAAAGATCAGACAGGTTTTCTGTTTTCATAGTTGATATTTTGCAGGGAATAATGGGAATACAATTTCATCCATAGCAATTGCACATCTATGTTAATGAACCATGTCACTGCAACTGACACACTATAGGGAATTAATGGGTGTGTGTGTCCCTCTACTGCCTATAAAAACAGTATAAAGCACGTGAACATAAGAGAGCAGTGGCAATTTCTTCTATACACAGTATGTCCTTGGAACAATTTCTTTAAAAAATGATTTCTTTATAAAAAAGTAGTTTATAGGATAATTATGGAAAATAAAAACAAATGAAAAAATAATTTATAAAGGAAGCTTCCTCTGAACAAAAGAACTTAATCTCTTCTACTTCACTGACAGCTATTTCTTTTCATTTAAAATAATTTGAAAATTAAACTAAAAGCTAATATAGACTGGTCATCTTGTTAAGTACCACATTAATGCAGTACCATCAAAATTTTTTCAATGATCATTAGACAGTGGTATTATGAAGCACAAAGGAGTTCATTTATACAATAGGATTTTAAATGTCTTCATTACTAAAGAGCCCTGACTTTCTGATTTAAAAAAAAGGAACTCCCGGTAAAATTCCTCTTTTATACTTTTGCAGGAATTGGGAGCATAATATTATAAGCAGTGAGAAACTATATATTTTAGAAATTAGGAAGTTAAGGAATATTAGTAATAATAAAGCTTCCTATAAGCACTAAGTGAAGTGGTCATTATGAATTTTCCACATCTCAGATAATCAATGCAGTCTCATCAAGGACAGATTAGCATAGCTTCTTTCTCAGTGAGGGCTCAAGCATCAGCTCAAGAGGCATTTTTAAAGGTGTGGAGGATTCAAGTTAAGATACATAGACCTAAATTATCATGATGGAAATTATTAGCATCTTTAGATAAGGTATTTGGCATCCATTAGGAGTTTGTATAAAGATTTCTGCTGTTTTACAAAACCAGTTTTATAGAAAACAACAGAGACAATCACCAATTTCTGAAAAACAGGACAAGCTTCAGAAAATAGAGCATAAACTGTGAGAACTTTGTACCTGAAGAATATAATCAAGACTAATGAGTATGAAAACAAAGACACTTTAAATTATAACATACCAATAAGTGAGTTTAATGCTTAGTAAATTACAATGTAGATAAAATGAGAAAGAGAGGTTCTGCTTAACCAAACTTTTGGTTAACCACGAAGTTTTATTATTGACTTTTAAGGAATTAAGACATAGTAAGCGAAGGGTGATAGAATATGCCTTTCTAAAAATATGCCTCTTTGCAGGGTGACAAAACATGAGACTCCTAACTCCGGGAAATGAACAAGGGATAGTGGAAGGGGAGGTGGGTGGGAGGGGGACACTTGACGGGATGAGCACTGGGTGTTACACTGTATGTTGGCAAATCGAACTCCAATAAAGAAATATACATATTAAAAATAATAATAAAAATAAAATAAAATATGCCTCTTTGCCTTAAGAATTATGTTGAACTAGAGTTACCTGAAAAACAGCAAGCACAGAGAGCCTTCTGTGAATTGCCTTTATCTACCTAAAGAAAGATCTTCCAAAAGAAACTCAATTATAAATCCCTTATCTGGGAGTTTCATCAACTAGGTAAGACTGACTCTTATCACACAGGAAAGGAGACCAATGGAATAAAATTGAAAGTCCAGAAATAAACCTCAGCATATAGAGTCAACTAAGAGCTGAATTCATAGAAAGAGAAGAATGGTGATTGCCAGGAGATGGAGGAAATGGGGAGATGTTAGTCAAAGGATACAAACCTCCAGTTTCAAGATGAGTAAGTTCTAGGAATCTAATGTACAGCATGGTGATTAGAGTTACCAGTACTGTCTTATATACTTACATACTTGAAAGTTGCTAACAGAGTAAATCTTAAACATTCTCCTCACAAAAAAAGAAATGCTAATTATGTAACACATTACCTAACACCATGGTAATCATTCTGTAATATATATCAAATCAATATAATCACTATACACCTTAAACTTATATAATGTTCTATGCCAATTATATTTCAATAAAGTTCAATAAAGAAAAAGCAAAGAACCAAAATATTTTATCATAAAACAATCCATGGTTTCATCAAAGCTTGTGACCCTAATTATTCAATTGTCAGATGCATGGGATAACTCAGAAGCATGTCGATAATAAGGCTGTCCCTATGTCAACAATATACTTTTGATAACAGTTTTAAAATTCTGTACAGAAGAAATATTGATTTATTTCCTTTACTATTTAGCAGTCAGTCTCCACAAGAACGAGTTTCCATATTATTTGTAACATGAATCGGGAGAGCTGAGCTGTTAACACTTCTTTTAAATCTCCATCAATTTCTAAAACCTTTTTTCCTACCAAGACTAATATCATTTAATGACATAGGAATTCTAAAGATGAAAGAGATGGGAGTGGTATGTGGATGACACTTTCTTTTTTATTGGGTTTCTGGCCTTCCTTTCATCAACTAATAACTGCAGAGACTAGATGTCAACCCACCACTAGAGCAAGAAAGGAAAGGTGGAGTAGTATTTTCTATTCTCCAAAATTGCAGTGTATTAATTTTAATAACATTCTTTTAAACAATATTTTAGCTTTTATATTTTTATATTTGTAACAATCTTTTTTAAAAGAATTTATTTATTTATTTATTTATTTATTTATTTATTTATTTATTTGAGGTGGGGCAGAGGGGGACAGAGAGAGGCAAGTAGACTTCATGCTGAGTGTGGAGCCCAACATGGGGCTCAATCTCACGACCCTGAGATCATGACCTGAGTCGGGCAGTCAACCAACTGAGCCACCCAGGTGCCTCCTTAATAGTCTTTAAAAAAATTTTTTTTTATTTTTATATTTTAAATAATATTCTTTTTAAAATGTAGCCTCTTAAATTCACTTAAAAAGATTTTTACCTATATAATTAGAGTTTTGCATTTGCTAGTAGAGAAGATGAAAAAAACTGTCATTTTATATCAAAAGATACATTCTCATAAAATAGATCACATTTTGGTTTAACTCTTCATCAAAAACAAATATGTAGTTTTTGTTCATTCGTTGTCATTTTTTCCCTTCTTATTTTATCTTCTAGGTACTAGAATGAATGGATTCCATATAATTCACCATTAAAGATCCTTATTGCTGGCCTCAACCACCAGGGTGTATTTGCAAATTTAATAACTAGATCATCACAAAAAGATAATGTAAACAAATGGGTTAGTGGCTCAAGTTTAATAGTTTCACACAAATTCTGAGAAAACTTTGTTAATAACTAGATCATCACAAAAAGATAATGTAAACAAATGGGTTAGTGGCTCAAGTTTAATAGTTTCACACAAATTCTGAGAAAACTTTGTGTTTAAAACAAAAGGCAAATGATCCAGAAAATTTTTTTGAAAATTTGTATTGTGATTTTCATGTATATACTGTAAAGGAGGAAAAATAATTTTCCTTCTATTCTTCTAAATTCTCAGCTGGTACTCCTTTAACAAAAGACAGATAACAGGAGAAAAACAAACAGAAGTTTGTTAACTTGTATCTTTCATATACACATGGCAGACACACAGGAAAAATGAGTACTCAAAGAGATGGCTTAGAATTCAGGCATAAATGCCACCTGCAGCTAAAAACAAAGAAAGAAGAGTATGAGGAAGGCTGGTTATGAAGAAGTGACCAGGAAAAGCATGGTAAGTGAATATAAGTTTTGTTATGCAGATGTATGTCCCTGCCTTGTCCATTTTTAAGATTCTTTTGGGATTTAGAGTCATCTGTTTCTTGGTACAAAGAAAGAAATACTCTTACAAATGTAGATCTCCTTTATATATACAAATTTCCCTTATAAAATGGTTACTTCTACTCCGTCTTCAGAGTTTCTCCTGTGTCTGAAGTTTATCAAATAATCAGCTCAATATCCTCATACCAAAGAGGCATATTTTGGGGTGGCATATCCTGGTCTCCTATAGTCATATTTCGGAGTAGTATTTTCTATTCTCCAAAATTGTAACAACCAGGCAAATTTCTGACCAGACACAATTCCTTTAAAATTATGACTATTGTCTTCCATTTATTAAGAGTAAACAACCCTTGTATTCTTCTACAAATTCCTAAAGGCCAATGATTTAGGGACACCTGGGTGGCTCAGCAGTTGACAGTCTGCCTTTGGCTTAGGGCATGATTCTGGGATCCAGGATCAAGTCCTGCATTGGGATCCCTGCGAGGAGCCTGCGAGGATCAAGCCTGCTGTGTCTCTGCCTCTCTATGTCTCACATGAATAAATAAATAAAATCTTAAAAAAATAAAAATAAAGGCCAATGATTTTTAAAACAATGAATAGGTAGGAAATAATTTTAAGTGCACAACTAAATGGAAAACTTTATTATCATTCATTAAGAAAATAAGAGTAGGGGTGCCTGGGTGGTGCAGTCAGTTAAGCATTTGACTCAGTTTCGGCTCAGGTCATGATCTCAGGGCCTGAGATCGAGCTCCATGATCAACTCTATTCTCAGCTAGTAGTCTGCTTAAGATTCTCTCTCCCTCTCCCTTTGCACCGCCCCCCTTCAAATGAATAAATAAAACTTAAAAGAAAAAAAAGAAAGGAACAAATAAAGATCCTATGAACTTAGTGTTTAATATATCTGGTTGCTAGAGATGAAATTTCATGAGAACTTAATGCCAGACCATTGCTGAACATTTACATTTCCCTAGAAAATGTGCAACTCCATTAAAAATAATTTTTTTCACATTATCTAGTTTTAATTTTATGTAGTATTAATTGTTCTTTAGAAAAAGAGAGTATTTTACATTTATATTTTTAGTAAAAGACTATGCTTTCCAGAATATCAAGTATGTATATAACATAAATGTTAAACCTTTGTGGGCTAATTAAAATGTATTTATATTTCTTACAATAGAGACTATGCGATGAATTTGTCAAGTAGTACTTTAAAAAAACTAAATTAGGCATTAACTCATGAACACTATCTATTCAAATGAACAATCTTAAAGCCTTTTGAATTTAGTTCTAGACTTGGGATTTATAGTTCACTTACACTCTCTGAACCCTCATTCTACCTCATAAGGCTTATTGTGAAGCTCAAATGAGACAAGGGTTCAAAATTGAGAAATATTATTTACTTCCACTGCTAACTTATTACTCACCTTCTTTAGCTCCTCATTTTTTCCTTCCTTCCAATTTCTTTCCTCACTACTTTGTAAGAGAAGATTATGTTGCTCAAGTAAGAATGCCTTATTAACTTTTGGTAAAAAATTGGGATACCCAAGGGGTTCAGAGGTTGAGCAACTGCCTTCAGCTCAGGGCCTGATCCCAGGACCCTGGGATCAGGTTCTGCATTGGGCTTCCCATGGGGAGCCTGCTTGTCCCTCTGCCTGTGTCTCTACCTCTCTCTGTGTCTCTCATGAATAAATAAATTTAAAATATTTTTAAAAATTTTTTGATAAAAAACTTAAAGTTACTTGAATAACTCCTTAAAATTTTCAGAAAATGTTCGTACCTTTATTAAATACAGTTAAAAAGAACATTATTAGAAGGGTTCCCTGGTACTTCTGATAGATATTATTCTATTTAAGATGATTATTTTAGAATGTCCAAGAGAAAACAGCTGAGGAATACAAATTTATAGAACTATTTTATTTCCATTTAAAATATAGAATATAAGTTATGATGAAATTTTAAAATATGAATGAAAAATAAATGGAAGATAATTTCTTTTAATGCATAATGCTAAAAAAGAAAATAGCCAATCTCTCTGACTATAACATATAAATACTCTAGATTTGGACATTCTGTTAAATTTTATGTATTTTTGAATAGGTATTAAATGCATATGGCATAATATTTAAAGGGTACAAAGTAAGTTGAATGAAAACTAAGTCCTCTTAGTTTTCTAGTTCTTCAAAAGATGTCACACTTCTCTGCACCTTGCTTCTTTCACCTAACCACATATCTTGACCAAATTAATTTTAATTAGGAAGTAAGCATTTCATTTATTCTTCAAAAGATGTTCAATCAAGGAATATTTTTTAAAAGATTTTTTTATTTATTCATGAGACACACACACACACACGCAGAAGCAGAGACACAGGCAGAGGGCAAAGTAGGCTCCATGTAGGGAGCCCAACTGGGACTTGATCCCGGGTCTCCAGGATCATGCCCTGGGCTGAAGGCAGCGCTAAACCACTGAGCCACATGGGCTGCCCAAGGAATATTTTCAAGATAGGATGGCTCACAGAAAAACAAAGTTACCCTAAGAATTTATTCTAAAGAGTTTTATAACTACTATATTAAGTAAATATGCAGCAAAATGTTTTCTTTCTTTTTTTAACTAACTGGAAAAGAAAGCTACTTTGAGTTAGTGAAGTCTTTGTCAGAAAATATCTTTTAAAGATAAGATGCTTTAGGGCACCTGGGTGGCTCAGGAGGCTAAGCATCTGTCTTTGGCTCAGGTTATGATCCCAGGGTCCTGGGATTGAGCCCCCACATTGGGACTTCTCTCTCTCTCTCTGCCTGTCCTTGCCCCTGTTCATGCTCTCTCTCCTGTCAAATAAATAAATAAAACCTTTAAAAAAAGGAAAGAAAAGATGCTTTACCTCTCAAGCATAAAAATTAAGTCACACCTCACACTAATCAAAAGAAGTGAACCTCAATATATATCCCATTTATTTTAATTAATTTTAAATTATAATTAACATATTTTTTCTATATCAATAGATTTAAGGGTTTAAGAATATTTAAAAATAGCTCTTCTGGGATGCCTGGGTGGCTCAGTGGTTAAGCGCCTGCCTTCCGGCCCAGGCCATGATCCTGGAGTCCTGGGATCAAGTCCCACATCGGGCTCCCTGCATAGAGGCTGCTTCTTCCCTCTGTCTATGTCTCTGCCTCTCTCTCTCTCTCTCTCTCTCATAATAAATAAATAAAATATTTATAAATAAATAAATAAATAAATAACTCTCCTGTATAGGTTAAGCAAACTGTTCAATCATATTTATACTGGAAACTTTTACACCAAAACGTAAAGCTTTTGTTTAAAAAAAAAAAAAAAAAAGTAACTGTCAGCCAAACCTCTGTTCAAATTACCAAAAAATCTGAATTATTTATCTATTTTATAAAGATTTTATTTATTGGGATCCCTGGGTGGCGCAGCGGTTTGGTGCCTGCCTTTGGCCCAGGGCGCGATCCTGGAGACCCGGGATCGAATCCCACGTCGAGCTCCCAGTGCATGGAGCCTGCTTCTCCCTCTGCCTGTGTCTCTGCCTCTCTCTCTATCTCTCTGTGACTATCATAAATAAATAAAAAAATTTAAAAAAAAAAAGAAGAGGAAAGTTCCTCTTTAAAAAAAAAAAAAAGATTTTATTTATTTATTCATTCATTTATTCATTCAGTCCCACATCGCAGGGAGCCCGTTGTGGGACTCGAACCTGCGTCTCCAGGGTCATGCCCTGGGCTGAGGGTGGCGCTAAACCACTGAGCCACCGGGCTGCCCAAAAATCTGAATTAATAGAGACAAAATTAAAAGAGTCAATATTCAATATACTATGATGTACTGCAAAGAAAAGAAATTTAGCAGGGTCTTTCTGCCATTTAGTTTTTCTCGTATGATCTAAACAAAAAGACAAGACCTTAGAAAAGTTAAACTCATTAATGACTTACAAGCACATAGATCTTTTAATCCTGAGGATTTCTCCTGTCCATACTCTATGTTTTCTTTGCTTCTTGCCTAAACTATCCTAATAACTTCCTCACTGCTCTCTGGATGAAATTCCAATGGGATTTCATTAAAAGAAAAAATGAAGGCTCTTTGTAGTTAAAATGAGTGAAATCTTCTAGTGAGCACTGCATGATGTATAGAACTGTTGAATCACTAAATAGAACATGTAGATCAACTATACTTCAATAATATTTTTTAATGAAATACAGAAAACAAAACAAAACAAAAAAGCTTGGAAAGTACTAGGTTAAATGTTAAACATTTTTTAACCTGTAGTACTTCTTACTGCCTTTAGTATTCCATGTGTATGGTAAATATTTAAAATACTATAGTATGCAACCAATTCTTAATAAAATGCCTTGATAAACTACTCTATCAGTCAAGGTCCTATTTCCCTTTTCCAATTTTACCTCCCACTGTGCTCCCAGACCCTGAAACACCTACTAGTCTTTTATTCCTCTGTGCCTCTGTCCATGATGCCTCCTTCTCTGCAGTATCCTTCCTCTCATCTCTATTTATTGAAATTACACCTGGCCATCCATAAAGGTGTAGGATCAAAAAGTACCTCCTCCAGGAAATCATTTCTAATTCTCCCCAGTTTATTTTCTACTTCCCCCAAGGATTCTATGACTTTATTAAAACATTTGTCTGTCTCAGGTTATCCTCCAGATGTAACTTTCTCCCTCACTAAATTATAAAGCAAGGAAAACAAGAACTGCCTAGTACACAGTTGGTGTTCAAAACACATATTGAAATAATGGTTTTAACTTTTCCAAAGAGTGCCTGAAAATGATCTCATTGTAGTATACAAATACATATAAACCTGCAAAACTGGTAGAATGGATGTTACCACCTCCCATCACCACCATCTGACAGATTATAAACATCATAATTATTATTATATTAAACAGTTAACATTTCAACATTAACTATGTGTCAGCTACTCAACTAAGTTCTTTATACAATTTTTGCCATTTAATCCTAAAAACAAGCATATAAGGTAGGTTCCATTATTATCCCCAATTTATCCCCAAATCAGATAAGGAAACCGAAGGTCCAAGAGGCGAAGTTACAAGCCCAAGCAAGGTCTGACTGCTAGTGAGTCAGGGTTAGCAGTGGCAGAGCTTAGAATCAAGGCCAGATCTGTCTGACTGCAAAGTTCATCCTGTCAACTGCTACACTTTTCTGCCTTTCAATATTCGCCCAAGTAATTCCCACTAATAAACCATGATGCTAATTGTAGTTCATTTAAACTTAGTAATAGAGCAGCTCCAGTGACCCAGTGGTTTAGTGCTGCCTTCAGCCCAGGGCGTGATCCTGGACACCTGGGATCGAGTTCCACATCGAGCTCCCCGTGTGGAGCCTGCTTCTCCCTTTGCTTGTGTCTCTGCCTCTCTCTCTGTCTCTCTCTCTCTCTTGTCTCTCATGAATAAATAAATAAAATAAACAGTAATAAAAAGTATTATCTAGCTTCAAAGATTTCAAAATTCACTAAAATAAAATCTGACATCTATACTATTGAACCACAACTGCAACATGAAAATGAAAGAGTTACTTACTTGCACAATTTGCCTTCTGCCACGTGGAATTAAAAAACTCAGACAGAATCACAACTATCTGCATTCTATCTGCCATTAAGAGACTTCTGGCACAACTATGACTCTCTGATGTATTCTGTAACAACAACAAAAACAGAAAAATACAATCTGAGTATTTTTAGGCTTCCCAAATAACTTTAGGGAAAAAAAACCTTATAAGAATAACTAAAATATTAGAAGCATTTTTTAACATTTTTTGATGTGATCAAATAATGATGTCATTAATTACACCTGTAATAAAACAAAAGCAGCTAATATTTATTGATACCCGGCGCACTGGAAAGGGAAGAAAATCTTTGTGCTTCTTAAATACTTGTTCTATTGCACAATTTCAACCACTTAGGCCCAAATTGTGTGCGTCATATTTCTTACTTTTTATACATAGGAAAAAATTCTGGAAAGCTTTCATTAAAATATAGCACTGGTTATCTCTGAATAATAAAACTATGGTGATTTTCATTTTTTTTTTTGTCTCTTTTACACTGTCTAGATTTTCTTACAATGAACATACACTATTTACATAATTTCTTTAATCTGGTGGGTAGGTAAATGATTACAAAATATTTAAGTTTCATCTTCCGGGAAATTTTTGGTTCAAAATCTTATAAATCACAAGAAAGCGTGACACACTAATTTGTACCCAAATAGTTTGTACCCACATAGAATATGCTTTCCACAGATTATTTTAATAATGAAATTCACACTATGCAAAAAAAAAATAAATCCAAGTTCTTCAGTTATTTGATCTTTACCTATTTCTTTTTTCCCTTCTGCCCCAAGCAAGAAATTAAGTCATGCTGACCCTTCAGTGTTTCAAAGTTACTTAACTCCTACTACTTACTTACCAGGCACTATAAGACTCCTGGAGTTTTAAGGATACAGAAAGTGTAAGGAAAGGCCATAAACACTGGGACTTCAAGAACCCCCCACAGGTTAACCACTGAGTCTTGTCAATTCTACCTCCTACATATCTCTGAAATCTATCCATTTCTCCCCATCACAATGGTCCCTACGAAGCCTAACCACTAGTTCTCCTATCAGTACAAGAGTCTCTTAATTCATCTCCCTACACCTACTCTTCCTCTATCCTTCCCATCCCATCCCCTCCACTTTTTCTCATGTAACCTAAATGGTTTTCTAAA
Source organism: Vulpes vulpes (assembly GCF_048418805.1). Taxonomy (NCBI): domain Eukaryota; kingdom Metazoa; phylum Chordata; class Mammalia; order Carnivora; family Canidae; genus Vulpes; species Vulpes vulpes. The sequence goes on from NC_132780.1 coordinate 193,760,769, forward strand.
GTATAAATCTGATCACATCCTTCTACAGAATTAAACCTCTCAATAACATCTCACTGTTTCAACATAAAAGTCTAAAACCCTTAACATACCCCATGAGGCCCATGTGATCGGGTACCTGCCTACAACTTCAGGCTAGGATCACTAGTCTCCTCCTAGCTCATAGTACTTTGAGTACTCAAACACACCAGACTCACAATCTTCACACCTGCTCCTTCTTTACATGTATACCTTCTCGTCCCTGCCCCACACTCTCTCAGAATTTAGATATCAGCTTTAACCACTGACCGCTCTACCTACCACTAGCCCTAGTCAAGATCAGCTCTCTTGTCATATGATTTGGTAGTAGTATCTGGGGCTTTTTACTTTGCAAGACTTAACTGAATTAAATAATTGCATTGTTAATATGCTTAATGTCCGTTTTCCCTAACAGACTATAAGCTCTGCTCATTTACAGCTATATCCCTAGTAACTACTATTAACTGTACATAATAGGTACTCAATTTTCTTGAATGAATGCAGAAGCAGCATTACTTTCTGATCGCTAATAAAAGGCAGATTATTGTTATTCTAGGTTCTGAGTCTCTCTCTATATCCCTAAGATTTTATTTATCAGTCTATACTAAAAAAAAAGTATGTTCAACAGTTCCAGATATATACTCCTAATCTCTAACACCTTCTAAATATATATACATATCTTTGTAGATCTACATCTACCTATCTATATAAATTTTTAAGCCAACCAAGGAGAATGAGATACAGCTAAGCAATTCAGAGTTTGGGGGGGTGGTCAAGGCATCCTAGCAGCTTCTCTGAGGATGCTGAACAGCTCAGTGAAATCACGATCGGTCTATACTAAAAGACTGAAAGTATGACTCTAAGGAAATCAGTCAGTTATACCACTCAAGCTTCACAAATCACTGTATTCTTTGCCTTCTGATAATAAAACTATATGTGGTCCTTGTCTCAGTAACTCCAAGAGGAAGTGACAAGAAAATAGAATTCTCATCAGGCAACCTGTTAAATGAATTAGCTTGCTATAGCCAGAGAAATAGCTTGCTAATTTCTACATTTGATTCTTTTTCTCCTTGTTATATTCCCTTCCTCTCCCAATCAATCCATGGACATGGATTTATCCTGAAGAGATGATAAAGGATATCTTATTCAAAATTCAGCTCATGGGTTTTCTCTGTTTAGCCCCACCTTGCTCTGTTCTCCTTTAATTCAACATCTCCTTCCCCCTTTTGCTGTAAACTGCTATTGTACAAAACATAACATTCCCATTGATGATTTTTTTCCTTCTTTCTTTTTCTCAAAATAGGTTTATTTCCCCAACTACACTGAGAGTTTGAAGCTTGGGCCTTATCCTCCTTTTCCTTTTGTATCGTTTTACTAGCACAATATTTAAGAATAGCATGTGCTTGCTGATTAAACTGATTTAAAGGAAAGACTGAGCCTCCGTGAGTCAAAGAAAGTACATTACTCCCTAGAAATAACCTCCCCAACACATACACAAACAAATGATTCCTTCAAGGTCACTTCTAAGAAACTCAGAACACTTTTTTTCCATATGTTCATTATTACACATGATGATTCAATTCCTAAGCCAATCCAAAAAAACTCTATTAAATCCATGAAGTATCTCCTAACTGTAGAAATCATGCTTTTGAGCTAGCAAAGCACGTTCACCTCTACTGAAGAAAGGAAGCGAACGAGGTCAAGGTCTAGGATGAACTGGAGTGGAAATCCATATTGAGCAAAGGGTTTTTCTGGGTTTGTTTGTGTTTTTGTTTCTTTTTAAAAACTCTTTAACTTTCTTCCTTTCACACAAGGGTGAGGTGAGCCTGGTGCCCAGATCATTGGTAGAATCTGATAGGCACAAATGAAAGGAAGTTTCTGCCCCTACCCCCAACTCTCTTGGGCAGTGAGGAATTCATGTGGAAATTCGAACACAGATTGGGTGATGACCATAATACTAGAGTTTGGGGTAATCTTTTAACCTCTTCCTATTCCACAGTATCTACACAAATGAGGAACGCATTTGCTCCCTCAAAGGATCCAAGCTTTGCCTCATGACTCAATCATCTTGGCCACAAAACAACTCACCTAATTGCTCAAAATCCAATACGATGTCATATCATACCCTGCTAATAGTGACAAGTCTTGGGTACTCTATTTTTAGATCATAGGAAGACAGATAGAGAGGGATATACATCCACTTTGCTATACCTAATAGAAATATGCCTGGAAAATATTGCAGATAAGCCTACATTTATTTAACCTATGTTAAAATCAAATACAAATGGAGACCAGATTTGAACATTCCCTGATGAGATAAAACCAGTTCGGTCATACAAACAGAAGTTTAATTTAGCTTATTTTGCAAGACAAGTGAGGTTAACTTGACCTGGGTCACCTCTTGCTTATCCCTTATCCCTTTGAAAATCATACACCAGACTTCTATTATTGCCCAGAATTGAAATGAGGCAACTACTAACCAATTCTCTTTAAGAAAATTCTTAAGAAAAATAAAAAGAAGGTTCCTATATTGTAACCAGCTCTGTGAAGAATTAACAGTCACAGTCCCATACTACATACACTGCTTTATAACAATGCATCTCTGAGCCTCATTCCATGTTTTGCTTTTAGTGCTCCCAGTTTACAAACTATCTTTTTTCATGTGCACAATAAACTTCTGCTAATTGCCAATTCGGTGATTCATCGATTTTAATTGTTTCTTTCCAAACTTGAAAACTCGCTCTTGGGACGCCTGGGTGGCTCAGCAGCTGAGCATCTGCCTTTGGCTCAGGGCACGATCCTGGAGTCCTGGATCGAGTCCCACATCAGGCTTCCTGCATGGAGCCTGCTTCTCCCTCTGCCTGTGTCTCTTCCCTCTCCCTCTGTGTCCCTCAGGAATAAATAAAATCTTTTAAAAAGTGTAATAGTATTGGTAAAACCAGAAAACAAAAAACAAAAAAACTAGCTCTTTACAGAAAGATCAACCAACATCATTTATTTCACGCAAATAAGTTTCCTATTTATGTAAAAAAAAAAATGGATTTAAGTAATATCAGGCTGACAACGCAGGATGCAACTCTGAGTTCGTATTTTGTCAGATTGACTATGATGTATGAAATAATTCCAATCACATTTTCGTGAGACTACTGGTCCTCTCCATACATGAGGAACTTTCCCTATGATCCCAACGTCATTCTTCGTGTTTTTTCCTTTACAAGGCGCATCGGGCCCACACCTCATGACTCCTACCAGCCCTGACACTCTTATCCTTTACTACTCTAGACCCTGTAAGTTTCTTATTAGCAGGAACATGAATTCTCTCCCTTCCCCCCTCCCTCCCTCTTTTATTAACCCCCTCACAGGACCTACCACCACATGACCAGAAAAGCACTAAAATCACCAAAAATGGAAGGCAGACATGCCACTTCCTAAATTCTAGCTCCTGAGAACTACTACTCTGTGCTAGTCTTCTAAGAGCTCTTACAGAGTAACTTGCCAAGAGCAGGCCAGCTACAAAGCACTGGACGTCTGGTTGACCGGCTGCAGACTTGTCTCCATCACCAAGATAAACTCTCACATGTTATCTCTTTTGATCCTTGTAACAGTCACACCGGGCCGGGCAGCTGTTTTTCTCCATTTTGCAGAGAGGAGGAAACGAAGATTACAAGATAAATTAATCCAAGACCAAGCTGCTGTGAAGTGGCGCCTCTGATGTTACCTGGCTACAATGCTCCAGCCTCCTAATCACTACTACACTCTCCCCTCCCCCCTCCTTCCCCTCCCCCCCCCCCCCCCCAGCTCTTTGGGGTTTCAGGAAAGGGTCCTTCCTGGGAACCTCAGGCAGGGATGGGACGAAGCTGTGTCGGGGTGGGGTGAAGAGGGGAAAGGAGGGAAAGGAAAGGTGGGGTGAAGGGCGCAGGACCCCCGAGAAAAACAGCCCTATCGACCTGCAAACGTGTCTCAAGATGCTGCTCAACAGCAGCCATGAGGGCGAACCTCGCACTCCGAGCCCTGGAAGGCCATCGGCTCTGGCGATGCCCGGGCCCAGGCCAACCCCTTTTCCTTACGAACGGGGAAACTGAGGCTCCCGCAGTAAAAGCACCACTGCATCCTCCTCCCCCGACCCAGCACGCCCCGGAGGTCCCGCGGGAGCTCCTCTACCCACCCCCACGGCTCGGCTGATGTTGTCCATGTTGCCGGCGACCTGCTGGAACAGGGGGTAGCAGGTCTGACACAGGCGCACCGGCCGCGCGCTGCGCACCAGGCACCCGGTCAGCTCCGCGCTGCTGCGGGCGAAGTCCAGTAACAGCTCCCGACACTCGGGATCCAGATCCGGCAGGCCGGGGGGCAGTGACAGCGGCCCCAGCCTTCCGCCCTGCAGCAGGCTCAGGGACAAGTCCTCCACCTCCAGCAACCGCTGCTCCGACAGGAGGTCGTGGAGGACCCTGTGCGGGCTGCCCGCCACGGCGAGCGCGCCCGACCGCAGCAGCAGCAGCAGCAGCAGCAGCAGCAACGAGCTCCGCCGCGCCACTGTGGCGTCGGGACCCATCGCGGGGTTCGCAACCCCCAGGGCGCGCCCCCCCGCCGCCCCGGCCCCCAGCCGGTGCCGCCGCCCGCCGCCGCCGCCGCTGCCGCTTCCGGCTTCCTCGGACGCAGGCCGCGAGCCGGGTCACGAGGCGCACGTCATGGCCCCGCCCCCTGCGCGCGGCGCCCCTCCCCATTGGCTGCCGAGGGGGCGGCGCGCGTGCGGAAGCGCGCACGCGGGGGCGGGGCGGGGGCGGGGCGGCTGCCGCGTCCGACAACTGAATCTCGGGGACCCGGGCCCTCGGTCGCCGCCCCGCCCCCGCCCCGCCGTGGGGGCTCCCTCCGATCTAGAAGCCCGAGGACGCCCTTCGCACCGCAGACGGCCTCCGCCGTGGGAATCACGAGTGAGCTCCCAGAGAAAGCCCTGCCTGCAGGTGCCGTGGCAGCTTCGGCTTGCTGATTCCTTTGCCTAGTTCCCTCCTCCATCCTGCTGGGGAAGAATAATAACATCTGTTGATTATTTGGGACCGTAGAGCCTAGTGGCTTCCGAGCTTTTTTTTTTTTTTTTTTTTTTTAACTTGAAACTGTCAACGCCAGCGATAACGGAAAAATTCCATATGTGCATTTCCTTTTTCTTTTCCTTTTTTTTTTTTTTAAGATTTTTATTTATTTATTCATGGGAGACACAGGCAGAGGGAGAAGCAGGCTCCGTGCAGGGAGCCCGACGCGGGACTCGCTCCCAGGACCCCGGGGTCACGCCCCGGGCTGCAGGCAGGTGCTCACCAGCTGCGCCACCCGGGCTGCCCCACCCCCACCCCCCATATGTGCATTTTCTAACACGGTAGCCCACTGGCCACTTGGGACCGTTGAGCGGTTGCAACGTAGCTCCTGCGACCGAGGGACTTCAGTTTTCATTGTGCTTCGAGGTAAATAGTCCCACGTGGGTCGTGGTGCTGGGCTGGACAGCGCAGGTCTGGGACTGAAGGGCTTCTCGAGGTGCAGCGCAAACCTGCATCCAGGCCAAAAACCCCTGCAAGGTGCAAGGTGCAAGGTGCAAGGTACGGGGCAAACCGCAGAACTGCAGACTCCCCATTTCTGACACGATGGCCGAGGACGCTCTCTAGCAGGCGCCTGATCCCATTGCCCGGGCTGTAGGATGAGAGCTAATGACCCGCAAAGTGAGAAGTTTTCTGGCAAGTATCTGGCGGAACAACTTTGGTCGGGGGAAAAAAAAAAATTCCTGGCTGTTTTGTGTCGTCCTGCTTTTTATTTTTGCCTTCTAAACTGCAGGGCTGCTGTACCAACTCCCATGCAGTTCACGGTGCTAATTTAGGTTTCCGAGGGCCCTTAAAGTTACTTTCTACCCTGTGTTTGGTTATTGGTTTTGCAATTCCTAAATTTGCTTGGGATGGCTACATTTTGTTTCATTTTCCTTACCAAGAGTCTAACTTAGTAGGAAACCTGGCTTCTACAGCAGTAAATGTATTTCCAGGGAAGAAGAAACAAGTTGTCTTAATTTTCTCCAATGTTACCCTGTAACTTTTAGGTCTTCCTATGTATTAGAATTATCCTTCTTAGAAGTTCTTTCAGGCATCATAATGGGTACATTGCTTAAACTCCGTGAGAAGTAGCACAGTCGGCAACGTAACAAATGCACATATTCTGACCTAATAAGTCCACTTCTAGGAATTTATTTTAAACATATACTAACCTTGTATAGACATGATTATTATTTTTTTTAAGATTTATTTATTTATGAGACACAGGGAGAAAGAGACACACAGAGAGACGAGACACAGGCAGAGGGAGAAGCAGGCTCCCTGCAGGGAGCCCAAGGTGGGACTTGATCCCAGGATCCAGATCATGCCCCGAGCTGAAGACAGGCACTAAACCACTGAGCCACAGCCACCCAGGCTGCCCTAGACATGATTATTAATTGCATTGTTGTTTGTAAGAGTAATAGAATGGGTGGAAGAGAATGTTAAAGAAATCATGTCCCTTTTCCCCTTCCCTTCCTGGAACAGAGTCAAAGCACAGGTGACAAAAGGAGAACGCTGGAGGGTAGAGGGAAAGCATCAGCCTGATGCAGGGTTGGATCGTGAGTAGGGTAAGAAGACTTTCCATTCAGGGCAGGGGACAGCACCGAGTGGGAGTTTGCTTACATTCAGAAGGATTGATCAAATAAGAAAATAAATTAAGGATAATGGGGATCCAGTTTTTCACTCTCAGAGGAGGGAGTTACAAATATGAAAACGGAAAAGTCGGGATGCCTGGGTGGCTCAGTCGGTTAAGCATCTGACTCTTCATTTTGGCTCGGGTCATGATCTCAGGGTTATGAAATTGAACCCCATTTTGGGCTCTGCGCTGGCTGTGGAGCCTGTTTGGTTCTCTCTCCCTCCCTCTCCTTTTGCCCCTCTCCCCCTAAAAAAAGAAAAAGAAAATGGAGAAAAGTAGAATGAACTCTGTAGTATTGGATTAGAATTAGCAATATCAGTGACTAGAAATATGTATAGATATAGAAATAAATATAGACATAAAGGTATATGTGTGTATATTTTATATATATATACATATATATGTGCATACATGCACTCTGTGTGTGTGTGGGGGGGGGTGTTTCTCCCTAGCTTTGTCCACTAAGAAGGCCTGGGAGCAGAGGCACCCCACTAATAATAATGAGTACATATAAGACCCAAATGGTGGCTTCTAAATATTATTATCCACTAAAGGGACCAAGAATCTTTGAAGAAATAGCTGATTCTACCACTAGGGCAGAAAAAGCACAAGTTTAGCTTGGCTCATCTTGTGCCAGAAAGCAAGAAAATGCTCAAAGAATTAATGGTCAACATACAGAAGCCAGTTTGAATAGGCTCCCAATGGCCAAATCTGGGACAATTTGAGCATCAAAAAAATGATGGTTAACATCATTTGTCGGGATTGTCGGGGTGTCGGGAACGGAGCTAGAACTCCACCTTGCAGGCGGGGAAGGCCTCGTCCTGCATGGACACGGTGCTATTGCTGCCCAGCACGGTGATGCCCAGCGCCTGGTGCCGAGCATGCGTCTCCTCATACCACTCGTGCATTGCCACTGAATCGAAAGTGGGGATCAGGGTCACCTGGAGGTCACGGTCCCACTGCTGCTTGCCCGCGAGTAGTGCATCCAGGACGGCCCGCATGCCCTCTTCCTTGCGCTGGTCCTGGCCACTGATAATCCTGTCATAATCCACTGAATAAAACAGGAAACCATGAGCCTATGTTGATATGTTTCATGAGACATAAGCTATTGACACATTTTCAAAGTCACCCTCCCCAAATACTTATTAATTACAAATGGAAAAAATGAGCAAATTTACAGTGGAGAAATCTGTCAGGCTCCACATTAATCAAATGGTCAACATGAGTATCATCACAATAAGATAAAGAGAAATTGTAAGCCACCCGATAGAATGCAGTTAGAAGATCACAGCATCACTTCTGTTATATTCCTGCCAAAGGCGTATAATATGCTAATATGAGAAAGCATCAGACAAGTAAAATTAAATTCATTCTAAAAAAATAGCTAGCCTGTAATCTTCAAAAATGTATGGCTATAAGAGTCAGGGAAAAACTGAGGAACTGAACCTGACAGAAAGGACATTATGGGGATGACTAGTGAAATTTGAATAGGGTCTGAGAATTAGATGGTAGTAATATATAAGGTTAATTTCCTGATTTTTATAATTATATTATGGTCATGTAAGCGAATACTTTTATTTGTAGGAAATATATAGAAAAGCACTCAGGGTGATAGCATATCAAGTCAGCAACTTACTTTCACATGGTTCTCGAAAAAATGATTTGTACTATGCTTACAACTTTTTTATAAGCTTTAAATCATTTCAAACTCTAAAAAGTATATTGTAAAGGCAATTAGGGTACAGCAATACAGTAGAATTCTATGCACTTGAAATATTATGTACTGATGTGGAACAATTGCCAAAATAAATGAAAAAAAGGTGTCAAGAAAAGAATTTTTAATGCTCATGCATGGATATGCACAGTTTCCAGAAGGTTACACAAAAGCTGGTCACTTCGGTAGAAGAGGACTTGAGGAATGCGGGAACAAAGCTAGGAGAGAGACTATTCATTGTAAACTTTCATACTTACAAAATGTTCCATGGGAGTATACTTCTTACTGAAATAAATTAATAAAAACTACAAGAATTCAACTTGTCAGCCATTAGTGGGCTCGGGGCATTTATGAATCCCACAAAACTTTGCAGAATTTTGTATGTATGTATGTATGTATATTTTTCTGAGAAGAAAGTCATAACTTTAAGCATATTTTTATAGGGGTCTATAATCCAAAAGATTAACAACCATTGATTTAAAATAAACCTCAGGGATGCCTGGGTGGCTCAGTGGTTGAGCATCTCCCTTTGGCTTGGGGCGTGATCCCAGAGTCCCAGGATCAAGTCTCGCATTGGGCTTCCTGCATTGGGGCCTGCTTCTTCCTCTGCCTGTGTTTCTGCCTCTGTGTGTGTGTGTCTCTCATAAATAAATAAAATCTTTAAAAAAAATAAAAGAATGATAAAATAAACCTCAGTAAAATTTCTTCCTTCAAGTTTGAGTTACATTAAATTTGCTTTTTATCTCAGCTGTCTTAGAATATGTGGCACAAACAACTAAAGCAAAACAAAAAGCCGTACTTCATTGTGGTAGGTACTACAATAAACAAAGATGACTAGAACCCTATTGTGCTCTCAGAGAATAGGATATAAAAATCAAATGTGTACAATAAAATTAAATATTAAAGGAGATAATGTGGAAGTGTTTTAGAAGCATTAAATATAGAACCAATTTAGGGGTGTGGAAAAGAATCAGGCATGTCTCCAAAGAGGACGTGATTTTTGAGTGGTGTCTTATAGAATGAGTAGGAATTTACCCAGAGGCAGCTGCAAGACTTGTCTTAAAGCTGCATCAGTATGGCAAACACTATTTTGTGGGGTTTTTTTCATGTATTTGAGAGAGAGAGTGAGGGAGCATGGGGAGAGTCAGAAGGAAAGGAAGAGAATCGCAAGCAGATTCCTGCTGAGCCCAGAGCCCTGGCTCCATCTTACAACCCTGAGAACATGACCTGAGCCAAAACCTAGAGTCAGACACTCAATCAGCTGGGCCACCCAGGAGCCCCACACTATTTTGTTTTCCTAGGATTAATGGTGGAAATTATGAGGATGGTGATGAAGCCAATTTGTCTACCTACTTTTCATGCTAAAAAACTTAAGTTTTATCCCATAGGAAATGGGAAATCACTTGAAGACTTAAGCAGGACAATAATAGAATCAGATGGGCATTTAAGAATGGAACTCTCACAGCAGTGTAGAGAAATTTTTTGCAGTACTGAGACTAATGCATACATAAAGGAAAAGATGGTAAAGGCCTAAAGGAGGCTAAGGTGGGAGTGAGAGAGAAGAGGAATTAGATTGAAGAGCTATTTATGATACAGAAGGAACAAGAATTGATGATTATATAGTTCTGGAATGTGAACCAGATATGACTCCATGGTCACAAATTTGGGTATCTGGGTGAATGGTAGTACCATGGACAGAAATAGAGAATAAAGGAAGTGTAGGGTACATTTGGACTGTGATAGAAACAGTGAGTTCAACTGGAATTTTTAGTTTAGGTGCTTTTGATAGAGACACCCAGGGAGCATTTTAAATTACATATCTGGTATATGGTAAGTGGCCTGGGCTAGAGACTCAGAGTTGGAAATTCCTGAGGTTTATGTGATAGTTGATAGTTGAGTCCGTGAAGGTAAAGGAGTCACCCAAGACTGAGACAGTAGGATTAATTAATGCTTGTTAAAGATTACATTCATGAATGATATACACAGTAGCTACAAAATTTAAGAATAAGATCAAGGAAAGGTCTTATCTTGACTATAAACCTAATAACCAAAGTAATGCCACTGCCTAAATTCAGGCCCTTTGCATCTTACATTATGGCAACGGCAAAGGACAGAGATCAAAGGAAAAGTATATAAGAAATCCAGAGAAGAGGAAGAGAATTTGACCTGTAGTGCTACTCCAAATTCCTCCAGTAAACTAAAAACATGAATCAATTTTCACGGAAAATTGTCAAGAAAATTTACCCATGTCAAATTACTGTGTTTTGTATACCTGAAACTAATATAACATTGTATCCCAATTATACTTCAAAAAAAGAAAAAAGAAAAGGCAATATTATATGCCAATTAAACAATTTTTTTTAATTTACCCCAAATTTGGAAGTAAAGCAAAAGAAAGTCAGTATGCTGAAACATTGTTCAGCAGGTCCAAACAAGGATTATTTAATTTTCAAGTCTAGGAGAATAAACGTATGTTTGGCTCTTTACTATTTAGAGCTCAGACACTATGAAGTTACATGTTAATGTATAGATTTCTCTCCCCTAGAAAAGATAACCCTGCAAGTTATAGTTTGATTACCCTGAAGATCATTAAGTTTTGTATCTAACCTAGCAATCTAATCCTAATATTATTTTCTTTTTTTCAGTGTCTATATCCAGTTTGAGAGACATTAATTAATAAGTATTTGATGCATTTTATTTTATATTTGTATGAGTCATATTTTTGACTATTTGGAAATTACACTTTAATAGTTATTTCCTTGAGAACGTGCGGACTGGGAGAAAGTAAGGCTGTAAGCCAAGAAGATAATCAAAGATGATCAGACAAGGCCCAGAGACCAAGTCTCCCTGCTAACACCTTTTCTCTGCTATGATCTATTCTCATCATTACAAACAAAGTGATCCTTTCAAAACCTAGATTGGGTCATGTCACTCTTTAGGCTCCAACTTTACTAGTAGCTACACATCTTACTCAAAGTTAAAGGCAAAGTCTTTACTATGTCCTAGAAGGATCTACATGGTCTATCATCTACCACTCCTACCAGCCTGCCCTTCCTCCCTAACCTGCTATATTTTTCTCCCTAGCTCTTACTACCATATTTAATCCTATACAGTTGTTTCTTTTCCTGACTCCTGCCACTGGAATTTAAGCTCCTTGAGAAAAAACTGACAGTTTTGTCTACTGCTCTATCTCTAGTACTTAGAACAATGCTTGGCACTTAATACGTGCTCCATAAGTATTTATTGAAAGATGGTTTCATTTAGAGGGGTGTGGAATATAAAAAGTTGGAGTCTTTAAAAGAAAGTGAAATAAGTGGTTTTTTTATTTTTAAAATTTTTTTAAATAAGTGTTTTAGATAGTTAAAAAGTGGGCATATTAAGTAAGGGTAATAAGACTCGATCTCGATCCCACAACCCTGAAATCATGACCTGAGCCAAAATCAAGAATCAAAGGCTTAACTGACTGAGCTACCCAGGCACCCCAAATCTTTGTTTTTATAAGCTATTAAGATTTAGGGGTTGTTACCACAGCAAAACCTAGTCACATGTTTGTTTGCTGATTTTCTCCCCACTATTTTCTCTGATTCTTTCTTTGGATCTCCTTTTATGTTAGTCCTTATTTTGAAGATAGTGCTGAACTTTCTTCAATATCCTTTCTCTCCTTCCTTTTTTCCCCCTCTGCTTCCTTTTAATAACAGAACTCTTGAGTTTTAGCAAAGCATATGACCATATAGGCAAGACTACATTCCCCAGCGTTCCTTGCAGCTAGATGTGAACAGAAGTATTACATGTACCTTATGAGTCATATATGTAAGTTTGTGGCTCTTCTTAACCTCCCTCCTGCTAGTTAGAAAGTGTTAACTGAAACAGCAGCCCTGGATACAGGGATGAATATGGATGTAACATATTTAGCACAACAGAGCCAATTGGTCATAGTGTAGAGCCATCTACCTATCTTAGGCCACAGAGGGAAAAAAAAACTTCTGTGCATTTAAACCACTGTATTTTGGAATCTCTTTGTTATACCAACATAACCTTTTTCCTAATACGGTCCCCCTAGACTGTTACTTTAGTTTTCTCATCTTCTGTGTCCTATTTTTCCATCTCTTTGTCTTTTTACTTTACTTTCTGGAGATTTCATTAACTTTGATCTCCACTGCTTCTATTAAGTTTTTCATTTCTACCATACTTTTTTTTTCTACCATACTTTTAATTTCATTTCTATCATACTTTTAATTTCTAACTTTTATAGATGCTATATCTTTTTTAAAAAGTTTTCTTCTTCCTCATAACCTATTTCCTCCAAGTTTTTTTTTTCTCATTTTTCCTTGACTACCTGGTGAACATTGGCTCCCTGCTCATAGTCAACAGAAAGGCACTACAAAGCTAAATGGACGCTCATGGATAGAGGTATTTGACTGTAGGCATCACTGTAGGCCAGTGGTTCTTAATTGAGGGCAATCTATTTCCCTTCCCTAAGGACACTGACAATATCTGGGGACATTTTTGGTTGTCACAACTGGGGGAGCGGTGCAACTGGTATCTACTGGGCAAAGACTAGGAATGCTGCTAAAAATCTTACAATGCACAGAATGGTCACCTAAAACAAAGAATTGAAAACATAGTATTTTAGATCTTTTCACTTGGGCGGGTCATACCCTCCAGAGAAGACTTTGCCAATATGCTATCTGGCAGCCAGCATTCTGAGATCCTGGCAGTAGAAAAAGACTGCATTCAGTTAGTAAAAGTTTATTTAATCCCTCTATTCTCAGTAAAACACCCCTGCCCTCATATATGCATGCCTCTTGGTCCAGACTCCTTCTGTTTCACTTTCCAGAGTCTAGAAAACTTTGGGAGTATTCTTCTGGGTGAGACAGAGTTGTAGGAAGCTTATTTGTAAACAGTCTTTCTGACTTTTAGCTCCTCCTTACCTACATTTTCAAAGGTACTTCAGGTCCTGCATTTCCCAGGTTATTTGAGAGTTCTATAACATATTTCACTTGCTTTTTTTCTACTGTAGGCTTAGGATTCAACTTTTCTGGTTCTGCTAAGTCAGTTGTGACTAGTCCATTTGCTTTCCAGCTTCCAGTATTCTTCCAGTTTTCTCCCCTTCTGTTCTCTGTGTCTTTGTGACACAGAGAAAATCCTTTTACTGTCATTTTGGTGGGATTTCAGGAAAGAACAGATCTAATCACGCATTCAACTTGCTACCTTAGGTAGCAGTTTCCTCTGTTTTACCTCACTCTTTATTAATTAGAATGTATCTCTTATGCCCCCCACCCCCACCCATTAGATGATAACCTCATGGGGAATGTGAACTCTATCCTGTTTATATTTGTATACTCAAGTACCTGGCCTTAGTAGGTACTCAATACATTTGTTACACTGAGTTTATGTAATGCAAATATACATCTGCTTTAAATACTTTTTCCATTGATACATCAGGAGAAATTTATATTTTTATTTTCCAAGTTCTCTAATATGCAGAAAAATACAATAATAAGTTAATTCTTAATGCGTATAAACTTTGCATGCCTGACTAAAATGACCTGAGCACATGGAACGTGTAAATCATATTGTTCGTTCATTACACTTTGCAAAGAGTCTCACGTACTCACTCTGGTGGCCAGTCTCATTTCCAAATCTTGCACCACAGAGTATTTTATGACATCTGCATTAGAGAATATTTTTAAAACATAAAGTTTAATCACATTTACCTGACAGATTATCTGGTTACAAATGTATACTTCTCTTAGATGAATTTTATTAGAACTTCAAATACCTTATATACGGTGCTGTTTCTTCCATAGTCAGAATTCATAGGTCCAGGAATCCAGGGGTAGAAATAGGAGTGGTAGCACTCACTATTACCCCCTAGTAATCCAGTAGCAAAGTTTTTGGTTCCTGTTCCCATAGCCTTATGTTCCGCTGGCCTAGAGGTCTTTGTTCCAAAGGGAGGATTGCTTCTACCGGACCATACAACGATGATTCCACTGAACTGGAAGTTAAGACTGCTGCCTGGCCACTTTGGGTTCCTCATGTGTCTGAATCAACAGGCAAAGAAAGGAGTTACTATGCTGGCTAGGGTGATTGACTCTGATTACCAAAGGGAAATTGGACTACTCATCCACCATAGAAGGAAAGAAGAGTATGTCTGAAATACAGGGGATCCCTTAGTATTACTGTGCCCTGTGAGAAAGACCAATGGAAAACTACAACAACACAATCCAGACAGAACTACTAATGGCTCATACACTTCAAGAATGAAGATTTGGGTCATCCCACCAGGTAAAGAATCATGACCAGCTGAGGTGCTTGCTGAAGACCAAGGGAATTCGGAATGAGTAGTGCAAGAAGTTAGTTATAAATACCAGAGATAACCATGTGACTAGTTATAGAAATGAAGATTGTAATTGTCATGAGCATTTCTCCTTATTTTGTTATGCATGCATGTGTGTGTATATCACAAATATCTTTGTTTTCTTCATTCTTATTTCCGTATCATATAATGTAAGATATATTGAGTTTACATCATAATATTTAAGTATTGTTAATTTTACATTGTAGAATTTGGATGGGATATCAAGAAAAGTAAACATCACTCAACAATATGACCTCCTCTTCTGGGGAAAGAGTTAGTATATTTTTGGTTATATGTAGGATAGTTGTATCATGTTAGGTAGAATTATGACCTTGCTATTGTCATTATTTAGAGATTAAATTTGGTTTAAGGAGTTTCATATATGGGGATCCCTGGGTGGCTCAGCGGTTTGGCGTCTGCCGTCGGCCTGGGGCATGATCCTGGAGTCCCAGGATTGAGTCCCATGTTGGGCTCCCTGCATGGGGCCTGCTTCTCCCTCTGCCTGTGTCTCTGCCTCTCTCTCTCTCTGTGTCTCTCATGAATAAATAAATAAAATATTTTTTTAAAAAAGGAGTTGCATATATGGATTTCAAATTGCCGTGGCTGGACTTCTGATGGTCAATTTTATATATCAGCCTGACTGGGTTACAAGTACCCAATATTTGGTCAACAGTATGCTGAGTTTGTCTGTAAGGGTGTTTCTGGATAAGCTAACATTTGTATGTGTACACTGAATAAAGCAGGTTACCCTTCCTAACGTGGGTAAGCCTCATTCAATCAGTTGAAGACCTAAATGGAACAAAAAGACTGAGTAAGAGGGAATGCCTCCTGCCTGACTGCTTTGAGCTAGGACATTGACTTTTTTCTCCTACCTTCAGACTTGAATTGAAACATCAGCTCTTCTTGGGTATTGAGTTGGCCAGCTTTGGACTAGAACTTAAACTCTTGGCTCTCCTGTTTCTCAGGCCATCAGAATCAGAATATAACTACACATCAGCTCTCATAGGTCTCCAGCTTGCTAACTGCAGATCTTAGGTCTTCTCAGCCTCTATAATCATGTTAGGCAATTCCTTATAATCATTCAGTCTCTCCCTCTCTCTCTAGCCAGCTAGCTAACTAGTTTTCTCTGTCTCTCTGCATATATATATTGGTTCTGTTCTCTTGAGAACCCTAACACACATACATAATTATAAATAGAAAAGTTATTGTACTTTTTAAAACTATCCTGTTATTCAATGCTTATTAATAACCATATATGAATTTTGTGTATCTCTTATTAGTTTAAAATGTGTTTTGTTTTTTGTTGTTTGTTATCCATTTAATTTGTTGGGATATATAGATTATTAAAGAAATGAACAAGATGGGAAACAAAAGCTAAAATGGACTATTGGGACTTCATAAAGATAAACTTTTGCACAGCAAAGGAAACAGTCAACAAAACCAAAAGGTAACCTACAGAATGAGAGAAAATATTTGCAAATGACATATCACATAAAGGGCTAGTATCCAAAATCTATATAGAACTTATCAGACTATGAGACGCTTGGGTAGCTCAGCAGTTGATCCCGGAGTTCCGGGATCAAGTCCCACATTGGGCTTCCTGCATGGAGCCTGCTTTTCCCTCTGCCTGTGTCTCTGCCTCTCTCTTTCTGTGTCTCTCATGAATAAATAAATAAAATCTTAAAAAAAAAAACTTATCAGACTTAACACCCAAAGAACAAATAATCCAATCAAGAAATAGGCACAGGACATGAACAGACATTTCTCCAAAGAAGACATACAAATGACAAAAGACACATGAAAAAATGATCAACATCACTTGGCATCAGGGAAATACAAGATGAAATCAGAGAGGGGGACAAACCATAAGAGACTCTTAATCACAGGAAATAAACTGAGGGTTGCTGGAGGGGAAGGAGTTGGGGGGGGATGGGGTAACTGAGTGATGAACATTAAGGAGGGCGTGTAAATTGGACAGCCACATGCAGAAGAATGAAACTAGACCACTCTCTTTCACCATACACAAAGATAAACTCAAAATGGATGAAAGATCTAAATGTGAGACAAGATTCCATCAAAATCCTAGAGAACACAGGCAACACCCTTTTTGAACTCGGCCACAATAACTTCTTGCAAGATACATCCACTAAGGCAAAAGAAACAAAAGCAAAAATGAATTATTGGGACTTCATCAAGATAAGAAGCAAATGATACAGTCAACAAAACTCAAAGACAACCTACAGAATGGGAGAAGATATTTGCAAATGACATATCAGATAAAGGGCTAGTTTCCAAGATCTATAAAGAACTTATTAAACTCAACACCAAAGAAACAAACAATCCAATCATGAAATGGGCAAAAGACATGAAGAGAAATCTCACAGAGGAAGACATGGACATGGCCAACATGCACATGAGAAAATGCTCCGCATCACTTGCCATCAGGAAAATACAAACCAAAACCACAATGAGATCCCACCTCACACCAGTGAGAATGGGGAAAATTAACAAGGCAGGAAACCACAAATGTTGGAGAGGATGCGGAGAAAGGGGAACCCTCTTACACTGTTGGTGGGAATGTGAACCGGTGCAGCCACTCTGGAAAACTGTGTGGAGGTTCCTCAAAGAGTTAAAAATAGACCTGCCCTACGACCCAGCAATTGCACTGCTGGGGATTTACCCCAAAGATACAGATGCAGTGAAACGCCGGGACACCTGCACCCCGATGTTTCTAGCAGCAATGTCCACAATAGCCAAACTGTGGGAGGAGCCTCGGTGTCCACCGACAGATGAATGGATAAAGAAGATGTGGTTTATGTATACAATGGAATATTCCTCAGCCATTAGAAATGACAAATACCCACCATTTGCTTCGACGTGGATGGAACTGGAGGGTATTATGCTGAGTGAAGTAAGTCAATCGGAGAAGGACAAACATTATATGTTCTCATTCATTTGGGGAATATAAATAATAGTGAAAGGAAATATAAGGGAAGGGAGAAGAAATGTGTGGGAAATATCAGAAAGAGAGACAGAACATAAAGACTCCTAACTCTGGGAAACGAACTAGGGGTGGTGGAAGGGGAAGAGGGCGGGGGGTGGGGGTGAATGGGTGACGGGCACTGAGGTGGGCACTTGACGGGATGAGCACTGGCTGTTATTCTGTATGTTGACAAATTGAACACCAATAAAAAATAAATTTATTATTTAAAAAAAAAAAAAGACTTAACAAATCAGGGGAAATCCTGGGTGGGTCAGTGGTTTAGCACCACCTTCAGCCCAGGGTGTGATCCTGGAGATCCTGGAGACCCGAGATCGAGCCTGCTTCTCGCTCTGCCTGTGTCTCAGCCTCTCTCTCTCTCTCTCTTTCTTCATGAATAAATAAATAAAATCTTAAAAAAAAAAAAAGACTTACAAATCACTGCCCTCTACCTCTGAAACCAATAATATATATGTTAATTAATTGAATTCAAATAAAAATTTTTAAAAAATGAACAAGATGCTATAGAAATAGTACGCCTTTTTAAAAAAGGAGTTTATTTATTTGAGAGAGAGCAAGCAAGAGAGGGGGAGGAGGCACAGGGAGATTGAGAAGCAGGCTCTCCACTGAGCAGGGAGCTGGACTTGGCTGGATCCCAGGACCCTGAGATCATGACCTGAGCCAAGACAGCCGGTTAACTGACTAAGCCAACCCAGCACCCCGATGTGCCTTTTTTAATGTCAAATTTTAAGTATTCTTTGTAAGTAAATCACAATCATTGTGTACATGACAACAAAAGCAGAAGGAAGAAAATGTTACAAAGAAGGTAAAGGGTATGAATGTCCATGTCTCAGGAAGCGCCTGTTCTCCAGTACACTTACAGCAACATTTAGAGCGAGTACTACTTGTTACCATCCTTCTACTGTGCTTCTTGGAGACCTGGACAATGTCAGATTGTTTGCTTTGTTTCTTTTGTAACCTATTTTATTTTTCTTCCAATTTTAACTTGGTCCAACTGCTTCATTCAAGTAAAGTCATTTTATCTCTCCTGTTCTGATTAATATTTTAATTATCCAGTTTTTACCAGCTGTGTCCACCCCAGCTTTTTATGAATAGAGAGCTATGCTTTCTATAATGAAACTATGAACAGGGTCACTTTTTTCTTCCCCAAGTTAGAAAAAGAAATTACCCACAAAAAGAGACTTATGCTGCTCTAGGTATCACAGAGGAGATAATTGCCTATCTATTCTCTTTTATTAGTGTCTTAGACGTTTTAAAGACTGTGATAGCTATTTGAACTAATTACTTAAGGGATGCCTGGCTGGCTCAGTTGGTAGAGCATGCAACTCTTAATCTTACAGTTGTGAATTCAAGCCCCATGTTGGGTGTAAAAAAAAAAAAAAAAGATTGTGTGATGATAAAATGAGTTAAAAAAATAATTACTTGATTTTATAGAAAAATATATATGTGAATATATTTACATACATATACATTTATATGTGCATGTAAATCTTGGACTTCTCTGAACTCATTTTGACTTTTCTGGGGTACCTTGATTGTATTCCTAGATCTTTAGGGACTGGATTCTTTGTGCATTCAAAAATAAGTACTGGCTGATGTGATCGAGGCAATGTGACTGTAGGACTAAGCAGTAGGCTTCTATCAAGACAGTCTATCTCTTGGATTACTTTGGTTTCAAGAAACAGAAACCAAATGAACTTAAGCGAAAAATGGAAAATATAAGGATGAAACCAAGCCATGTCTCAGGATGGAACTGTATGCGTGAGACACTTTCTTTGCTCCACTTTATATATCTCTTTAACTACCCAGTCTTCATGGTAGAAAATATGGCTGCACAAACCATTTTATATCTCCTGCATTAAAGATTTCAACTTAAACCACATCTCTTATTCCCAATTCCAAATTTCTCAAGGCTGAGTCTCTACCCAGCCCAAACTGTATTTAACATGAAAGTTAGGGGACATAATTTATAACCATGGCTGCTCAGAGTCTATCCTGTGACCATGTAGAAAAGGGAGAAAGAGAGAAGTTTGTAGAGAAGGGAGGCTAGCTGTCAAACTTAATAGGTACCCATTGCAAGATCCTTCACTTCACTCCTAATGACCCATTGCAAGATCCTTCACTTCACTCCTAATGACCCATTGCAAGATCCTTCACTTCACTCCTAATGAAAAAGTGCTATTAAAGAGTAGCTTACTGGAGTCCATGCTGAGGAAAAAGAAGTGGATGGTCTTCAAGGTAGATTGAGTGAAAGGAGAAATTTTGAGGCAACTGGGGTTTGGGTGACTCCCTTTAATTCATACTGAAAGTATGGTTTCTTAAAAATACAGTTCATGGGGATCCCTGGGTGGCTCAGCGGTTTTAGTGCCTGCCTTCGGCCCAGGTTGTGATCCTGGAGACCTGGGATCGAGTCCCATGTCCCTGCATGGAGCCTGCTTCTCTCACTGCCTGTGTTTCTGCCTCTCTCTCTCTCTCTCTCTCTCTCTCATGAATAAATACAATCTTTAAAAAAAATACAGCTCATTATTTGAGATTTAACTGACTGTGGCAAATTTATTACTAGATTTTGAGCCATCTTCAAATTCAAATATATGTTAATTATCCGGGTCAGCTTTGCAGAGATTCAATTATCACAAGTGCCTGAAATGACCAGAATGGACAAGTAGTGACTCAGTTGTTTCCATCCTGTAAGCCAATGGGTTCCAGCCTGAGATCCTGAGACATCTAAGAGTACATAGAAAGAATTAAAGATCCATAAACTCTTTCTAAATTTCATAAAGTCTTTATTTTAAAGATTTTATTTATTTGAGAGAGCGAGCACCAGAGAGCACAGATAGAAAGGGAGAAATAGACTCCCTGCTGAGAAGGGAGCCTGATGCGGGACTTGATCCCAGGACCCTGAGACCATGACCTGAGTGGAAGGCAAATGCTTAACCTACTGAGCCACCCAAGCTCCCCAAATTTCATAAACTCTTAAAGAAATAATATATTTACCTGACACATCAAAAACCTGACACCTAAAAAACATCAAACTTTCCTGTTTTAGAATATAATTATATCGAGGCAGGCAGTAAACCTCTTCTATGCTAATCTTAAGCTCTGGAGATAAACACACACACGTAAATACAGTGGTTCATTAAATAGATTCTGGGCAAATGAATTATATCCTGGGGAAAATGTGACTTTAATAAATTCATATGTGACTCTTATTATTGTTTAAAGACCATAGGAAGAGAAATTTAAAATTCAAGATTACTGGGCACCTGGGTGGCTCAGTCACTTGAGTGTCCGCCTTTAGCTCAGGTCATGATCTCAGGGTCCTGGTATCGAGCTCAGTGTGGGCTCCCTGCTCAGTGGGGAGTTTGCTTCTCCTTCTCCCTCTGCTCCCCACCCCCATTTGTATTCTCTCTATCACTCAAATAAGTAAATCTTTGGAAAAAAATTCAAGATTACCAAACTCAATAAACATGGAAATCTATAAACATGAGATAACGAGGCATCTCTCTAAAATAATAAGGTCTAAAATAATGACTTCTGCAAAACCCTCCTGCTTTCCTCTTAAAATATATTAGAATATCACCCAGCCCATTATTAGAAGATATATTCATTAGAATAATATAATGCCTTAATGACAGAAATCTGTGAGTGATAAGTTGTTTCCCAAAATGTTCTGCCTTTAGAGCATGAATTTTGGATCCTGTGAATGTCAAGATCTTGGATGTTTAGGGTTTTCTGCAAGTCCTCATCTCCATAATGATCACAAGTGCTTGGTTATTTTCTGCTTCATTCCATGATTAGGCCCTCTGGACCCAGATGGAAAGAACAAGATGGATAGGTTTCTAAAATACATATTCTCTACGTGTAGTCCAAGTTGTCAGAAATATTTCACACCCTAAGCAGTTGTGCTTGAAATCCTTTTTGCAGCAAAGCCAGCCCTCTTCCTATAGCCAGGATACATTTGTAAGATCATTTGGAGCAACCTTGAAGACTTCCTTCACTTCACCAAGGCTCAAACCTCTGCATTGTTCCTATTCCATTCTGCCTTTTAGAAAAATATTTACAGTAGACTCTTGAACAACACAGGTTTAAACTGTGCAGGTCCAGTTACACACAGATATTTTTCAATAAATACAATACTATAAATGTATCTCCTCTTAATGATTGTCTTAACATTTTATCTTTCTCTAGATTTATTATGATAATACAAAATGTAGTACCTATACAAAATATGTATTAATAAACTGCTTGTGTTATCAATAAGGCTTCCAGTCAACAGTAGGCTATTAATAATAAGTTTGGGGGGGATAGAAAAGTTATACACCGATTTTCCACTGCACAAGGATCAGCCCTTGCTGTGTATAACCTCCACATTGTTCAAGGGTCAACTGTCATCCCAACTCAAATAAGAAAGCCAATAATTGCAATTCCATCTTTTTTCATTCATGAGATAGGCAGAGGGAGAAACAGGCTCCCCATAGGAAGCCCAATGTGGGACTCAATCCCGGGGCACTAGGATCACGCCAAGTCGAAGGCAGATGCTTTAACCGCTGAGCCACCCAGGCATCCTGCAATTTCATCTTTAAACGTACCTTCTACTTCAGTCTTGGAAATGATATATCTAAGTTTGATAAAAATAATAATAATAATAATACTAGAAGCAGTAATGACACAAATTCTGAAAGAAAGTATTAGTTTTTTAAATCATTGTTTTAAATACAAAGCTACACAGAAACAGACCCATACATACAGAGAACAAACTAATGATCACCAGAGGGGGAGGTGGGGGATGTGCAAAATAGATGAAAGGGAGTGGAAGATACAGGCTTCCAGTTATGGAATGACTAAGTCACAGGATTAAAAGGTACAGCACAGAGAATATAATCAATGATATTGTAATAGCTTTTTATGGTGACAGATGGGAGCTACTCTTGTGGCAAGCACAGCATAAGGTATGGACCTGCTGAATCATTATGTGATACACCTGAAACTAATGTGACATTGTATATCAACTATACTTCAATAATAAATAAATATAAAGCTACATATTTATTCAAAATTGATTCATATTTTGTGATGGACTAATCACTTCTCAAGTGTGCTGCTTTGTAAGGTTATGAAAAAGGAAGAGTAGATGGGACATGCATTAATGAGCGTAAGGTTTGCTCACCCTTAAATACTTGTACAGGATGTTCTTTGAAAAGCAAATGTAGTGAAAATTCCCCCTTTTCTTCTTTGAAGCATCTGTGAATCTTTCTTCTTTAGATAAAATGAACTTTTTTGGTGAACACATGGCAAGGGAGAGGTTCAATGTAACAAGCAATCATGTTATTTTAAAGAGCTCCATCTCGAAATTTACATGCAGCAGTTTTTTAGGGAGGGTGGGTTGCAACATGTGAGCAATTTAAATGTAACATCTCATTTACAGGTTCAGAGTAGCTTTCAATTCCCTGTATTTGTATGCTTTTTTTTCCCCCCAAAGATTCATTTTTATTTATTTTTAGGGAAGGGGCAAAGGGAAAGAGAGAGACAGAGTCCTAAGCAGACTCCTGCTGAGCACGGGCTTGATCCCATGACCCTGAGATTATGACCTGAGCAGAAACTAAGAGTCCACCCTCAACGAACTGTGACACCTGGGTGCCTCTCCTGGTATGCTTCCAATTAAACATTGATTGTACCATTCATTATGAAATGTAAGAAACACTGATTTAGGGATCCCTGGGTGGCGCAGCAGTTTAGCACCCGTCTTTGGCCCAGGGTGCGATCCTGGAGACCCGGGATTGAATCCCACATCGGGCTCCCAGTGCATGGAGCCTGCTTCTCCCTCTGCCCGTCTCTCTCTCTCTCTCTCTCTCTCTCTCTCTCTGTGTGTGACTATCATAAATAAAAAAAAAGAAACACTGATTTACTAGATTTTATGTAAGAGAAAGTCAAGATGCCCCTAAAAAAATGGCTGGTTAATCCAAAGAGAAGGAATAAAATGTGGAATTGAGCCTTAAAATCAAAGCCTAAAATTTGAGGTTGCATAATTATTAAATTATCTCAAGTAATATTTTTTGACCAACCCAAATGATTTAAATATATGGTTAGTTATAGCAGAAGTGAGTAGGTAGCAAATGTCATAAAAATGATATATCCAAAAAAAAAGATATATCCAATAATATAAGTTGCTACTTTATCATATGACAATTTTTAAATATATCTTCATGAAATAAACATTTTTAAAGTTGATTTATCTTAAAGTCAAAAGAAGAAAGAACCAAAAAATGTAAGTAGCCCATGGTACTTTCAGGATTTTTGTCTGAATTGTAGGATAATTGTTACAGTTGTCTCATTACTCCTCTTTGATATGTGCTTGGGTAAATTTGTGTTTTCAACTTAGTGTGACATAATTTTCAAAGACAAATCGGTTCCCTTTCAACTTTTAATTCTTCTTGTCCATAGACTCGTCATTCTTAAAATCTGGTGCTTTTGAATTTAGAATTTAAATGACCTCACTTTTAACTAGTTCTATGGAGAATAAATGAAACAATAACTTAAAGAGTTTATCAAGAGAGCCTCTAACAACTATGCGAAACTGAAAACAAAAGGTGCATTTTTCATGTCTAGAGGGCTAGAAGATATCAGACCTAGGTTTCTCTTAGTCTGGGATTGAGAATTTATTCTCTTTTTTGAAAAATAAAATATGGAAAATCATATATGATGATATACCAAATAAATATATCCATGTTCCCACCACCCAGATTTTAACAGTTATTAACATTTTGTCATGCTTTTTGAAAGTCATTTCTATAAAAGTATGTTTTAAATTCCTGTATTTTTCCTCTAATCCGATTCCCTCCCACTCCCTTCCCAATCCAGACTATAACCCTCATAATGTGATTTATTAGTATCTATTGCTGCAAAACAAATTACCCCAAAACTTAATGATTTAAAACATTTATTTTGTTACAATTTCCACGGATCAGGAATTCTTGTGCTTTACCTGGACCCTCTGGCCCAGGATCTCACAAGGTTGCAGTCAAGGTATTACCTGGGGCTGCAGGTTCAACTAGGGCAGCATTCACTTCCAAGTTCACTCAGTGGTTGTGGGCAGGCTTCAGTTCCTTGAGGATTATCAGACCGAGGGCTTCAGTTCCTTCCTTGCCCTTAGCTAAAGGCTGCCCTCAGTTCCTTGGCACATGGACCTTTCCATAGAGCAGCTCACAACACGCAACTTGTTTCATAGGAACTAGAAGAGCCAGAGCCAATAAGAGAAAAGTCAGTTTTTAAATACGTAATCTTGAAAGTAATACCATAACTTCTATTCATTATAAGCAAATCACTAAGCCCTGGTCAAACTCAAGGGGAGGAGATTATAGAAAGGCATGGAGAACAGGAAGCAGGATTCATTGGGGATCATCTTATGGGTTGGCTACCAAAGTGTGTGTCTTTCTAGCTAATTATTTTATACTTTTCTGTGAATATCTATAAACGAACTCTTTATAAACAAATAAAAATGTGCAATGTTTCATATGCTTTCAATTTATAAAAATGATTTCATAATGTGTATATTGTGCATCTTGCTTCTTTTTCTCTCAATATTTTTGACATCAGTTCATGTTGGTGTATTTAGATTATAGTTAGTTCCTTTTAACCACTATTCAGTACTCAATCTATGGATTACCACACTTAAAATTCTACAATATACTTCCAAATTGTTTTCCTAAAAGATTATACCTGTTTATACTTATGCCAGTAGTTTAAGAGGTACCTTTTCCCAACTTGCATATCAACCTTTTAATTGGTGATACATGATATCTCATTGTTGTTGTTTTTTCATAATTACCTAGGAGGTTGAGCATCTTTTCATATGTTGGTGAATCATTTGGGTTTCTGTTCATACTGTAGCCACTTTTTTTTTTTTAAGATTTTATTTATTTACTTGAGAGGGATCCCTGGGTGGCGCAGCGGTTTGGCGCCTGCCTTTGGCCCAGGGCGCGATCCTGGAGACCCTGGATCGAGTCCCACATCGGGCTCCCGGTGCGTGGAACCTGCTTCTCCCTCTGCCTGTGTCTCTGCCTCTCTCTCTCTGTCTCTCTCTCTCTCATAAATAAATAAATAAATAATTTTAAAAAGATTTTATTTATTTCCTTGAGAGAGTACAAGCGAAGGGAGGGGCAGAGGTAGATGGAGAAGCAAACGCACTGCTGAGCAGGGGACCTAATGTGAGGACTCAATTCCAGAGTCCTAGGATCATGACCTGAGCCAAAGGCAGACACCCAACCAGCTGAGCCACCCAGCTGCTCCTGTAGCCATCTTTCTATTGAGTTGCTTGTGCATTTCATTACACTTTGATTATATGGCTTTTGTCATACAAAAAACTTATGTAGTCAAATGTCAGTTCTTTGCCTTTATGATTTGTACTTTTTGTGTCTATTTTAAGAAATCTAAGGGTGCCTGGGTGGCTCGGTTGTTTAAGTAGCCAACTCTTGATTTAGACTCAGGTCATGATCTCAGGGTTGTGAGACTGAGCCTGGATCTGGGCTTTGGACTCTGGGCTCCAGGCTCTGTACCAAGTGTGGAGCCTGCTTAAGATTGTCTTTCTCCATCTGCACCTCCCTACTCTCCCTCTCTAAAAAAAAAAAAAAAAAAAAAAAAAAGAGAGAGAGAGAGAGAGAGAACATTTAAAAAGGACACACTTTCTGTAACCCAAGATCCTAAAGATATTCCTTGTATTTTCTTCAAATGGTTTAAAGTTTGGGGTTTTTTTTTTTACACTTTAAGCTTTAATCTATCTGAAATTTGTTTTTGTGTTTTGTGTGAAGTTAAGATCTTAATTTTATTTTTCTATGTGGAAAGTGAATTGTTCCAACATTATTTATTAACTGATCCATCTTTTTACCCCTGATTTCAATATCCCCTAAATGCATTAAGTCTGTTTCTGGGCTTTCTCTTTCACCTGATCTCTTCAAATATTTCTGAACCAGTATTAAACTATTTTAATTTCTAAAGCTTTATAATAACTTGATTTTTTGAAAAGATTTTATTTATTTATTTGACAGAGAGCACAACAGGCAGGGGGAATGGCAGGCAGAAGGAGAGAGAGAAGCAGACTCCCCACAGAGCAGGGAGCCTGATGAGGGACCTGATCCCAGGACTCTGGGATCATGACCTGAGCTGAAGGCAGACACTCAACTGACTGAGCCACCCAGGCACCCATGACATGATATTTTAAAAAGCAGTCACACCTCCTTGTTCATTTTGTTTAGAACTGTTTGGGATATTTTTAGATATTTACTCTCCTGTTTGCATTTTAATCACTTTCTCAAATTGCATTTAAAAATCCCACCTGGAATTATGTTAAATTTAAACATCAAAAAAAAAAAAAAAAATTTAAACATCAAATTGTTGTGTTTGGAATCAAGTCTTCCCAAAGAAGAACATGATATGTACCTCTACTTTAAAAAAAAATCCTTATGTCATTCGTAATGTTATAGTTTTCTCTTTAAAAAAATGTATACATCTTGGGGCACCTGGGTGGCTCAGTTGTTAAGCATCTGCCTTCAGCTCAGGTCATAGTTTTAGGATCCTGGGATTGAACCCTGCTTCACGCTCCTTGCTGGGCAGGAAGTGTGCTTCTCCCTCTCCCTCTACTGTTTCCCCTGTTCATGCTCTCTTTCTCTCTCTTTCTCAAATAAATAAATAAAATCTTTTTAAAAAATATATACATCTTTTGTCGGATTTATTTCCAAGTATGTTATAGTACAGTATGTTTACTCTAGTGAACGGTATCCTTTTTCTATTCGTTTTAAAATTATTTACATAATGCTGACTTATAGAAATACCATTGATGTTTGTGGTAGTATTATGTCAAGGAAATTAAACTTCTTCATTAATTTTACAAGTTTGACTATAAATTGCCTTAGATTTTCCATGTAGATTATTATAGCATCTGCAAATAACACTTTTTATTTTTTCTTTTCCTGAGTGTACATTTATCCTTTGTTTTGACCACCCAGCATCTGAACTCTTTTCTATGTTTGAGGAATTTCCCACTTTATGAGTCTGGTTGTAGGATAAAGACTGCTCCCTCTTTAGGAGCTTAAAATATTCCAGACGTCTTTCCCAGCCTTCCTTGAAGCTGAGGAACAAGCAATTACTGATACTGTAGTGGTGACAGCAGTGACATTAAGAGCGGTGATGGAGCAGAGCTGACATCAGTGTGAGCAAGAGTAGCAGTTGCAGTCAAGTTGCAGGAACAGAAGTGATAATGGTCTATCAATAATGTCTAGGCCTCAGTGGTGGCAGCAAAGGATTCCTTGTCAGACATTTCTGCAGCATGTTATAGGCACTTCTGGGAATTCAGCCTTAAGTCTAGTTTTTCAGCTCTCCCAAAGATTCTGTGAGCTGTCAAATATTCTGGTAATAAACTGTTTCTGCTTAATCAACCAGAGTCAGCATCTACTGCTCATAACTAAGAACTCTTAAGAGATATATTTTGTCTCTTTGAACTTTTATTCTACTTTTTTAAAATCCCAGTAGGTTGTCAAGGATCTCCAATACAGTATTAAAAAGTAGGAGTGGTAGTATTTTAGTATTGCCTTGCACCTAACTTTAAAAGGAATGTTTCTGAGAACCTGGCTGGCTCAGTTGGTAGAGCATGTGACTCTTGATATTGGGGTGATGAGTTGGATCCCCACATTGTGCATGGAGATTACTTATGTTAAAGAAAAGGAATGTTTCTGAAGTTTCACCACTTAGCATGCTGTTTGTGTGTATGTTTTTAGTGGATATCAAATAATCAGGTTAGGGAAATTCTATTAATATTTTGCTGAGAAATTTTTAAAAATCACGAATGGGTCACATTTAGGTCTTTCATCCATTTTGAGTTTATTTTTGTGTATGATAGAAGAAAGTGGTCCAATTTCATTCTTTTGCATGTTGCTGTCCAGTTTTCCCAACATCGTTTCTTGAAGAGATTATCTTTTTCCCATTGGATATTCTTTCCTGCTTTGTCAAAGATTCATTGACCATATATTTGTGGGTTCATTTCTGGATTTTCTATTCTGTTCCATTGATCTATATGTTTATTTTTGTGCCAGTACCATACTGTTTTTGATCACTATAGCTTTGTAATATAACTTAAAGTCCAGAATTGTGATGCCTCCAGCTTTGCTATTCTTCTCCAAGGCTGCTTCGGCTATTCAGGGTCTTTTGAGGTTTCATATAAATTTTAGGATTGTTTGGTTATAGCTCTGTGAAAAATGCTGTTGATATTTTGATAGGGATTGCATAAATGTTCAGATTGCTTTGAGTAGTATAGACATTTTAACAATATTTATTCTTCAATCCATGAGCATGGAATGTCTTTCCATTTCTTTGTGTCTTCTTCAGTTTCTTTCATTAGTTTTCAGGTCTTTCACTACTTTGGTTAGGTTTATTCCTAAGTATCTTACTGTTTTTGGTGCATTTATAAATGAAATTGATTCCTTGATTTCTCTTTCTGCTGCTTCATTATTGGGTATATAAATGGGTAAAATGGGATATTTTATCCTGCAACTTTACTAAATTCATGTATTCTAGCCATTTTTTTGATGGAGTCTTTCAGATTTTCTACATATAGTATCATATTATCTGCAAATAGTGAAAGTTTTACATCTTCCGTGCCAATTTGGATGCCTTTCTTTCGTTGTCTGATTGCTATAGCTAAGACTTTCAGTACTATATTAAATAATAGTGGTGAGAGTGGACATCCCTGTCTTCTTCCTGACTGTAGAGGAAAAGTTCTCAAATTTGAAATAGGGCAGCCTGAGTGGCTCAGCCATTTAGCACCGCCTTCAGCCCAGGGCATGATCCTGGAGACCAAGGATCGAGTCCCACATCAGGCTCCCTGTGTGGAGCCTGCTTCTTCCTCTGCCTGTGTCTCTGCCTCTCTGTGTGTGTGTCTCTCATGAATAAATAAATAAAATCTTTTAAAATTTTCAAAAATAGATTAAAGACCTAAGTGGAAGATATGAAACTTTAAAAATCCTAGAGGAGAACACAGACAATAACCTTTTTGATATCATTTGTGGCAACTTCTTTCTAGATATGTCTCCTGAGGCAAAGGAAACAAAAGCAAAAATAAATTACTGGGACTTCATAAAAATAAAAACTTCTTCTGCATAGTGAAGGAAACAAAATTAAAAGGCAACCTACAGAATGGGAAAAGATACTTGCAAATTACATGTCTGATAAAGGGTTAGTATCCAAAATATATAAAGAACTTACAAAACTGAACATCCAAAAAATGAATAATCCAATTTAAAAATGGGCAGAAGACATAGACATTTCTCCAAAGAAGGCATACAAATGGCCAACAGACACATGAAAAGATTCTCAACGTCACTGATCATCAAATACAAATCGAAATACAAATCAAAACTACAATGAAATGTCACCTCACACCTGTCAAAATAGCTAAACTCGGCAACATAAGAAGCAACAGGTATTAGTGATGATGTAGAGAAAGGGGAACCCTCTTGCACTGTTGGTGGGAATGCAAGCTGGTGCAGCCATGCTAGAAAATAAAGTATGGAGGTTCCTCAAAAAGTTAAAAATAGAACTATCTTATGATCCAGCAATTGCACTACTAGGTGTTTACCCAACAAAAATACTAATTCAAAGGTGTATATGCACCCTGATGTTTATAGCAGCACTATTAACAATAGCCAAACTGGAAACAGCTCAAGTGTCTATCGACAGGTGAATGGGTAAAGAAGATGTAGTACATATATATGCATACACACACACACACACACACACACACACACACACACACTGGAATGCTATTCAGCCATCAAAAAGAATGAAATCTTGCCATTTGCAACAACATAGATAGAGCTAGAGAATATTACAGTAAGTGAAATAAGTCAGTCAGAGAAAGATAATGCCATATGATTTCGCTCATATGTAGAATTTAAGAAAACAAATAAGCAAAGGGAAAAAAGAGAGAGGCAAACCAAGAAACAAACTCTTAGCTATAGAGAACCAACTGATGGTTACCAGAGGGGAGATGGGTGGGGGATGAATTAAATAGGTGATGGGATTTAAGGAGTGCACTTGCCGTGATGAGCACTGGGTGATGTATGGAAGTGTTGAATCACTGTGTTGTACACCTGAAACTAATACTAATATGTTAACTAACTGGAATTTAAATTAAAACTTAAAAATAATCTTTAAAAGTTTTAATTGGGTAGCCCGGGTGGCTTAGCGGTTTAGCACCGCCTTCAGCCCAGAGCTTGATCCTGGAGGCCCGGGATCGAGGCCAACATCAGGCTCCCTGCATGGAGCCTGCTTCTATCTCTGCCTGTGTCTCTGCCTCTCTCTCACTCCTCTCTCTCTGTATTTTCATGAATAAATAAATAAAATCTTTTTTAAAAAAAAGTTTTAATCAATGAAAAATCCAAACAAAATCATGAGTGAGGACTACATTTTTTCAAATGCTTTTTAATGTATCTTTTGAGGTATTCATATGATATTTGTTCTTTAATAGGTTAATATAGTGAATTAAATAATTTTCTAGAGTTATTGTTGCATTCTTATAAATCCTGTCTGATCATTTTTATTCAATGTTAGATTCAATTTTCTAATGCTTTATGTAATATTTTGCATTTGTGTTCATAAGTAAAATTACCTAAAATTTTATTTGCTTCTACTCTGCTTTGGGTGTCAGGGTTACTTTACTCTCTCCCTCTGCCTGCCATTGCCCTCTCCCTCTGCCTGCCATTGCCCCTACTTGTGCGTCTCTCTCTCTCTCTCTCTCTAACAAATAAAATCTTTTAAAAAATGTATACTCTAGTTCCATCTACATCATTGCAAATGGCAAGATTTCATTCTTTTTGATGTATGAGTATATATATGTACACACATACTACATCTTCTTTATCCATTCATCAATAGACATTTGGGCTCTTTCCATAATTTAGCTATTGTTGATAAGTGCTGCTATAAACATTGCAGTTCATGTACCCCCTCAAATGAGTATTTTTGTATCCTTTGGATAAATACCTAAACATGCAATTGCTAGGTCATAGAGTAGTTCTATTTTTAGCTTTTTGAGGACCTTGCATACTGTTTTCCAGAGTGGCTGCACCTATGCCAGTAAAATTTTCTTAACAGCTATTGTTTTGGGCTATTTTTCTGTTTCTTCTTGAATGAGTGTTAGTGATTTTTATTTTTTTTAGAAAATTGACTATTCTGTTTTCAAACATACTGGCAAAATTAATAAAATTATCCTGATTTTTAAAATATTTACAACTTCTGTAGTTATGTTGCCCTTTAAATTTTCTTTTTTTAAAGATATATATGTATGTATGTATGTATGTATTTGAAAGAGAGAGAGCATGAGCAGGGGGAGGGGCAGAGGGGCAGAGGGAGTGAGAGAAGAAGCAGGCTACCCACCAAGCAGGAGCCCAATGCAGGGCTTGATCCCAGGACCCTAAGGTCATGACCTGAGCCAAAGGCAGATACTTAACCAACTGAGCCACCCGGGTGCCCCACCGTTTAAAATTTCTAATATTGTTCACTTAATGCCATTCTCTTATTTTTTCAATTACTTTGTGAAATGTGGGTCTATTTATTAGTCTTTTCAAACAAGCTGCATTTGGTTTTATGAACATATCCTTTATTTTTATTTATTTTCATTTTAATTTCTGATTTATATTTATTTTTTCTCTTACTCTACTTTCTATGGATTTTTTGTAGCTTCTACAATTGAATACTTCATTTATTTTCAGTTTTTCTTATTTTCAAATATATTCTCCATTCCCAAAATTTCCTTCCATATTGGAAGAACTCAGTGTAATACTCCTGACCTCTGTCCACCCTGACTGCACTGCAATTCAAGGAAAGAGACTTATTTGATTGGTAAATTTTAGAAGATCTGAATTCTTCTAAGAAATAAGAACATTTGGCTCAACTCTTCTTCCCTTCCTTTTGAGAGTAAATAACCAGCAAAGAGCATGAGTCCCCCTCTGCTATTCCATGATTAAGTTTTACATAGATAGGATCCCATATACGGAAACCTGCTCACATCCAATGTCCCTGTATATAAACTCTCAATTCTGGTCCTATGTTCCCACCTTCATAAATCCTGTTTGTAACTGTTCTTCCGTGAAAGCTGCCTATACCTTTAAGATTATTGTCTTTCTCAGTAATCAAAAATCTCCCAACAAACAAGAGTCCAGCACCGGATGGCCTCCCAGTGAAATTCTACCAAACATATTTTTAAAGATTTTATTAATTTTTTGAGAGAGAGAGCATATATGAGCAGGGGCAGAGGCAGAGGGAAGAACAGACTCCACTGAGCAGGGAGCCCATCCTAGGTTGTGGATCTCCATCCTAGGACCCTGGGATCATGATCCAAGCTGAAGGCAGACATCTAACTGACTGAGCCATCCAGGCACCTCTTCTACCAAACATTTAAAGAAGAATTAATACCCATTCTACTGAAGCTGTTTTCAAAACATAGAAAGGAAAGGAAAATTTCCAAATTCATTCTATGAGGCCAGCATTACCTTGATCCCAAAACCAGACAAAGAACTCACCAAAAAGGAGAATTACAGACCAATATCCCTGATGAACATGGATGCACAAATTCTCACCAAGATACTAGCCACTAGGATCCAACAGTACATTAAAAGGATTATTCACCATGACCAAGTGGGATTTATTTCTGGGCTGCAAGGGTGGTTTAAGACCCACAAATCAATCAGTGTTATACACCACATTAATAAAAGAAAGGACAACAGGCAGGCAGCCCGGGTGGCTCAGTGCTTTAGTGGCGCCTTCAGCCCAGGGCATGATCCTGGGGCCCCGGGATCGAGTCCCCTGTCAGGCTCCCTGCATGGAGCCTGCTTCTCCCTCTGCCTGTGTCTCTGCTTCTCTATCTCTCTGTGTCTCTCATGAATAAATAAATAAAATCTTTAAAAAAACAAACAAAAATAAAAGAAAGGACAAGAACCATATGATCCTCTCAATAGATTCTGGAAAATCATTTGTCATAATACAGCATCCTTCCTTGACTAAAACTCTCTGCAATGTAGGGATACAGAGAACATACCTCAATATCATAAAAACCATATACGAAAACCCAACAGCAAATATCATTCTCAACGGGGAATAACTGAGAGCTTTCCCCGTAAGGACAGGAACACAACAGGGATGTCCACTCTCACCACTGCTGTTCAACATAGTACTAGAAGTCCTAGCCTCACCACTAAGACAATAAAAAGAAAGAAAAGGCATCCAAATTGGCAAAGAAGAAGTCAAACTTTCAGTCTTTGCAGATGAGATGCTACTCTATGTGGAAAACTCAAAAGACTCCACCCCAAAATTGCTAGAACTCATACAGGAATTCAGCAAAGTGCCAGGATATAAAATCAATGCACCGAAACCAGTTGCATTTCTCTGAACTAACAATGAGACAGAAGAAAGAGAAATTAAGGAGTCAATCTCACAATTGCACCTAAAGCCATAAGATACCTAGAAATAAATTTAACCAAAAATAAAAGGATCTGTACTCTGAAAACTGTAGAACACTCAGGAAAGAAATTGAGGAAGACACAAAGAAATGGAAAAACATTCCATGCTCATGGATTAGAAGAACAAATATTGCTAAAATGTCTATGCTACCCAGAGCAATCTACACATTCAATGCAATTGCTTTCAAAAGACCAACATTTTTTTACAGAGCTGGAACAAATAATCCTAAAATTTGTATGGAATCAGAAAAGGCCCCAAATACCCAAAGGAATATTGAAAAAGAAAACCAAAGGTAGAGGCATCACAATTCCAGACTTCAAGCTCTATTACAAAGCTGTAATCCTCAAGATAGTATGGTACTGGCACAAAAACAGACACAGAGATCAGTGGAACAGAATAGAGAACCCAGAAATGGGCCCTCAACTCTATGGTCAGCTAATCTTCAACAAAGCAGGAAAGAATATCCAAAGGGAAAAAGTCTCTTCAACAAATAGTGTTGGGAAAATTGGACAGCCACATGCAGAAGAATTAAATTGGACCGTTTGCTTATACCATACACAAACATAGACTCAAAATGGATGAGAGACCTAAATGTGAGACAGGAAACCATCAAAATCCTAGAGGAGAACATAAGCAGCAACCTCTGGCCTCAGCCCCAGCAACCTTTTGCTAGACATATCTCCAAAGGCTAGCGAAGCAAAAGCAAAAATGAACTATTGGGACTTCTTCAAGCTAAAAAGCTTTTGTACAACAAAGGAAACAGTTGGCAAAACCAAAAGACAACCTACAGAATGGGAGAAGATATTTGCAAATGTTTTATCAGATAGAGTTAGTGTTCAAAATCTATAAAGAACTTATCAAACTCAACATCTAAAAAACAAATAATCCAATCCAGAAATGGGCAGAAGACATGAACAGACATTTCTCCAAAGAAGACATACAAATGGCCAACAGACACATGAAAAAATGCCCCACATCACTTGGCATCAGAGAAATACAAATCAAACCACAATGAGATACCACCTCACAACAGTTAGGATGGCCAAAATTAACAACTCAGGAAACAACAGATTTGGGCAAGGATACAGAGAAAGGGGAACCCTCTTACACTGCTGGGAATGCAAACTAATGCAACCACTCTGGAAAACAGTATGGAGGTTCCTCAAAAAATTAAAAATAGAACTGCCCTACAACTAAACAATTGCACTGCTGGATATTTATCCAAACGTAGTGATTTGAAGAGGCACATACACCGCAACGTTTATAGCGGCAATATACACAATAGCCAAGATATGGAAAGAGCCCAGATGTCTATCAACTGATGAATAGATAAAGAAGATGTGGTATGTTTATGTGTATATAATGGAAAATTATTCAGCCATCAAAAGGAATGAAATCTTGCTGTTTGCAACAATGTGGATGGAACTAGAAGGTATTATGCTAAGCAAATAAGCCGTACAAAGACAAATATGATCTCACTCATATGTGGAATTTAATCAACAAAACAGATGAGGTTGCCTGGGTGGCTCAGTGGTTGAGCATCTGACTTTGGCTCAGGTTGTGATCCTGGGGTCCTGGGATCCAGTCCTGAATCAGGCTTCCCACAGGGAGCCTGCTTCTCCTTCTGCCTGTGTCTCTGCCTCTCTCTCTCTCTGTCTCTCATGAATAAATAAATAAAATCTTTTTTAAAAAACAGATGAATATAGGGGAAGGAAGGGAAAATTAAAATAAGATGAAAATTGAGAGGGAGGCAAACCATAAGAGACACTGAACTCTGGGAAACAAACCAAGGGTTGCTAGAGGGGAGGTGAGGGAAGGGTTGAGGTAACTGAGTGATAGGCATCAAGGAGGACTCTTGATGTAATGAGCACTAGGTGTTATATGCAATTGATGAATCACTAAATTATATC
The DNA here is from genome assembly GCF_048418805.1 of Vulpes vulpes. Classification (NCBI taxonomy): domain Eukaryota; kingdom Metazoa; phylum Chordata; class Mammalia; order Carnivora; family Canidae; genus Vulpes; species Vulpes vulpes. The sequence goes on from NC_132780.1 coordinate 193,796,972, forward strand.
TCTGAAACTAATAAAAAAATTATGGTGTAAAAAATAATGTTTATGACTATGGTAGATGTTATGATCTGAATGCTTGTGTCCCCTCCAAATTCATATGTTAGGATTGTAATACCCAAGGTGATGATGTTAGGAGGTGAATACTTTAAAAGGTGATTAGGTCATGAGGATGGATGCTTCCTGAAAGGGATTAGTATTCTTATATATATATAAAAAAAGACCCCAATGAGCTCCCTAACCCCTTTCACCATGTTAGGATAGAAGTCTGTGACTAAGAAGAGGGCCTTCATGAGACCATGCTGGAACCCTGATCTGGGACTTCCAGATTTCTGTTGCTGATAAACTACTGAGCCTTGGTATTTTGTTAGAGCAGTCTAATGGACTAAGACAGTAAAACTTGTTTCTGCATTATCCCTATTCTATCTCAACAGTGTGTGAAAATATAGCCAAATAATCTTTAGGCCTCCAGGTTATCAGTTCTTCAGATAAACCCAAGTAGAAATAATCTACTCTGTCCTCTTTGTTTATAAGCAAAGAGCTTGAGACAAGGAGAAATTAAGCAACTTGTTTGTGATCTTACCACACAAATAAGTAGCAGACCCAAAAATAGAACCCAGGTATCCTCAGCCCAAGAGTATTATTCACAACAGCAAGCCCCATTTGTGAGCAATAAAGATGAATATCAGAAGCTAAAGAATGTTTTTTCTCACTTAATGTTCATAATTTCATTTGCCCATGAAATGATATTGTGAAGTTTATTTTATAAAGTAGATGCTAGATAACATTAGGAAATACTTGCTAACTTTGTTAGGTGTGAGAAAGGCACTGAGGTGATACAGACAAATAGCCCTTAATTTTTAGGAATATACATCACATGTATTTCTTTCAAAACACTTCAGCAAAAAATATGAAGCAAATATGGCAAAATATTAATAATTGTTACATATAAATGACAGATATATGAGTGCTCATTGTATTATTCTCCCTACTTCTTAATTTATTTTTTAAAGATTTTATTTATTTATTTACTTACTTTTTTTTTTTTGTTTAATTTTTGGAGCAAGAACAGGGGAAAGAGCGGAGTTGGAGGGAGAGGCAGGGGAAGAATCCTAAGCAGACTCTGCACTGAACCAGGAGCTGGACGTGGGGCTTGATCTCAGGACCCTGATACCATGACCTGAGCTGAAACCAAGAGTTGGATGCTTAATTGACTAAGACACCCAGGCACCCCACCTCTTATTTTTTTCATAATAAAAAGTAAAACAGAAAAAGAGTTCACTTTCTTTTTGTTTCTAGGCTTGTAAGTCACTGTTAATTTTTTCATACATCCAACATTCCTTACATTTATTGTCTCTGAATCAATAAGCCTACATCCTGTGTCACCAGGTGTATGCACATTCGTTGCTATAGACTAGGAACTCATCCCAGGAGATCCCAAATTGATCCTATCTGGTCATGTGTACATTCCCTCTTGATACCTGTTCTAATATTTGCAAGAAGAAAAGTTATCACAACATATTTGTATCTCCTGAAAAGACACAGAACCTTCCTGTCCTCTTCATAGGCCAAATAGCTTGCTTCCCTCCTGGAAGTTGGAGCCAGTCTTTGTCTGATTACCATCCTTGTGGTCAAATGGGTTTATGGACATGCTTATTCCCTACAATTTGTCCCTTAGAATGAATGGCTGAGGAACTTGGTTTTATCAAATTATAGAAAATGGTGTGTATCTCTTTGCTGTCTCTACTATAGAAGTTTGGAAGCCAAATACTGCTTTCCCAGCTCCTTAGGAGGTCAGGATGCCATAATGACCCATTCTGACCAAAGAGAATACTGCTAGGGGGCTTCTGATAAAGCTTATGTTTTCATTATTGACAGATGTGGCTGGCATAAGCCTTTTCTTGAGCCTCTTTCTTCTGCCTTGAATGCAGACATGAAGATTGGAAATGCAGGCGCCATCTTGAGCTCTAAGGGAAAAGACTAAGAGATAACATTTCCATGTCATCATCAAACCCCTAAAGCAAAGCCAGCGATTGCTAACCACAGGCCTTCTTGTTATGTGAGAAAAAAAAAATCCTAATTGTTAAGCCCCTGAAATTGGCATTTCTGATACTTTCAGCTGAACACAACCGTTACTTAAACAGCCCATAGCTGGGGACTAGAATATTCCTGAGTGAGAGAAGTGTCCTCTTTGGTTTATCTGGCCAATGTTATGCAAACGAAAAGTTGACTCAATCAATAAAGATGTGGGGCACCTGGCTGGCTCAGTTGGTGGAGCATGTGATTTTTGATCTCAAGGTCACAGGTTCATGCCCTACATTTGGCATGGAGCCTACTTTAAAAAAAATTTATTTTTAATTTAAAAAAAAAAAAAACAATGAGGATTGCCTGGGTGGCTCAGCAGTTGAGTGTCTGCCTTGGGCTCCCGGCATGATCCCTGAGTCCAGGATTGAGTCCCATCTCAGGCTCCCTGCGAGAAGCCTGCTTCTCCCTCTGCCTATGTCTCTGCCTCTCTGTGTCTCTCATGAATAAATAAATAAAATATTTTTAAAAATACACAATGAGTATGGTTTGGGCTTTTAGATGTTTATAACCAAGCAAATCAAATTTCTTCTATCTGGTATCCAGACCAAAGAGACCCAAACTGATTAATACTCAAGATTTTTAAGTCAAAAGGCTTTGGACCTTTGAGCCCAGTTTTAAAATACTCCTTTGAATTCCAAATGGCAAGATACTAGGAAGCATTATTACCTATTAGGTTTCCTGCCATAGAAAGGAATTTGAATTCTGGAATTCAGCAGACTTAGATTTTAGTTATTCATAGTGTGATCCCCAAAGTGACTTCTCTATTACTCCTCCATGCAATAAGGGAATTATAAGTATCTCTGTAAAAAGAAATAAGTTACTTGAAAATCTGCTTTGCAAAAGATACCGTCAACAAAACTCAAAGACAACCTACAGAATGGGAGAAGATATTTGCAAATGACATATCAGATAAAGGGCTAGTTTCCAAGATCTATAAAGAACTTATTAAACTCAACACCAAAGAAACAAACAATCCAATCATGAAATGGGCAAAAGACATGAAGAGAAATCTCACAGAGGAAGACATGGACATGGCCAACATGCACATGAGAAAATGCTCCGCATCACTTGCCATCAGGGAAATACAAATCAAAACCACAATGAGATCCCACCTCACACCAGTGAGAATGGGGGAAATTAACAAGGCAGGAAACCACAAATGTTGGAGAGGATGTGGAGAAAAGGGAACCCTCTTACACTGTTGGTGGGAATGTGAACTGGGACAGCCACTCTGGAAAACTGGGTGGAGGTTCCTCAAAGAGTTAAAAATAGACCTGCCCTACGACCCAGCAATTGCACTGCTGGGGATTTACCCCAAAGATACAGATGCAATGAAACACCAGGGCACCTGCACCCCGGTGTTTCTAGCAGCAATGTCCACAATAGCCAAACTGTGGAAGGAGCCTCGGTGTCCATCAACAGATGAATGGATAAAGAAGATGTGGTTTATGTATACAATGGAATATTCCTCAGCCATTAGAAATGACAAATACCCACCATTTGCTTCGACGTGGATGGAACTGGAGGGTATTATGCTGAGTGAAATAAGTCAATCGGAGAAGGACAAACATTATATGGTCTCATTCATTTGGGGAATATAAAAAATAGTGAAAGGGAATAAAGGGGAAAGGAGGGAAAATGAGTGGAAATATCAGAAAGGGAGACAGAACATGAAAGACTCCTAACTCTGGGAAACGAACTAAGGGAGGGTGGAAGGGGAGGTAGGTGGGGGGTGGGGGTGAATGGGTGACGGGCACTGAGGTGGGCACTTGACGGGATGAGCACTGGGTGTTATTCTATATGTTGGCAAATTGAACACCAATAAAAAATAAACTTATAAAAAAAAAAGAAAATCTGCTTTGAAAAGAATAATATGCTGTCTCCTAATGAAATACCTGATTCAAACAATGGTCAGAGCATGATGGGAACTATATAATGAAGAACTGGGCTGACATCACCCCAACCCACTGATCAATCAATCTGAGTTTCACCCAAAACAGAACAAGACATTGTGGACTTCCTGATTTGGTGCAATATGAAAATTACCTCTGATGTATTCTTGCCCAAAAAATACAAAACAAAACAAAAAAAACCTGAACTTATTAAAATCTTTAGACCTTACTACTAGTCTTCAGGAAATGTAGGAAAAAGAAAAACAAGTCAAAATCTCTGCTTACTGACACATGAAATCTCTGTTAAATGATAACCATGAAGAAACAAGCAAGCAAAACCAGAATGTGGAACACTCCTCAGGACGACTAACCTGGTTATATAAAAAGAAAGGGGGGGAAAAAGAGAGACTATAAGCAAAAGATTTTAAAAGACTTAAAGGGGACACCTGGGTGGCTCAGCGGTTGAGCATCTGCCTTCGGCTCAGGGTGTGATCCCGGAGTCCTGGGATCAAGTCCCACATTGGGCTCCCTGCATGGAGCCTGCTTCTGCCTCTGCCTGTGTATCTGCCTCTGTGTGTGTGTGTGTGTCATGAATAAATAAATGAAATCTAAAAAAAAAAAAAAAAGGCGGGGGCACCTGAATGGCTCAGT